>NC_044057.1:13397356-13519856 GCF_902167405.1 Gadus morhua
CATGACATCACCGGGTAACCTTATTGCGTTAGTCCCCTAGGACTCAGACCGGCTCCTGGGTCCAGGGGGGGGGGGGGGGTTACGGTGCTAGGACTCTGTCAAAACAGACCAATCAAAGTTCTCCGACCGCACGCTGGGGTACGTTATATAACCGTTTATAAAGAGCGTCCCACGCTCCTTGTCTCGCGGACCCTCCGATGACGTCACCGGGTGACCTTATTGCGTTAGTCCTCAGCCCCCTAACCCATTTACATTTACATTTACATTTACATTTACATTTAGGGCATTTAGCAGACGCTTTTATCCAAAGTGACTTACAATAAGTACATTTGTCATAAGACCCTTAACCTGACCCTAAACCTGAATGTCTTAAATCAAGTGAAAAGATTGAACTAAGTTCAAATGCCTAAATGTAAATATGCACACCATTAAACGATTACCTCGAGTGATAAAGTTTGAGAATATAGAATATAAAATATAGAATAGCTGAGCCGGTCTGATAAAGTTTGAAATGTTTAAATCAAGTCAGTGTTACAAGTGTGTGTGTGTGTGTGTGTGTGTGTGTGTGTGTGTGTGTTGTGTGTGGTGTGTGTGGTGTGTTGTGTGTGTGTGTGTGTGTGTGTGTGTGTGTGTGTGTGTGTGTTCAATGTAATATCAATGATAATAGATCGTTTTTTACAGCGTTTTTTTGAAGTACGCAAAGACGCTTTACAAAAAGGAAGACATACAAACAGTACAGACTCTCAAACAAAAGACAAATAAACAACACTTCAACAATAGACAACACATTAAGAGAGAGAGAGAGAGTGGGTGGAGGTGCCAGAGGATGATTTAAGATGTTTTAGGTGGTCCTGAAGAGATGGGTTTAAGTTGGCTTTTGAATGAAAGGACTGTATCAGAGTTTCGGATGGCCAGAGGGAGGGAGTTCCAGAGGGTAAGGGCGGCGAGGACTAAGGCTCTGTCCCCCACGGTGTGGTAACCAGGAAAGGTGTGTTATTGACGTTATTCTTTCACATCTAGTTAATCGAGATAAGCTCACACAATGATAAGGCTTGTACCGTTGGACTCCTTGGAGTATCAGCTTTCATATGATGTATGGTTTGTGTAGATAGCATGGTGGGAAAAATAAGTATTTTTAAGCATGTTAGCATTTAGCTTCTACCGGGAGTACACCAGATATGTAGGAAGCACCTAGCCTCTAGCCATATAAACGGGGGTCCCCGCACGCAAACGCCCCATATCTAACAATATTTCAAATCGATTAATCATTTAAGCACCATTGAGACACAAAATACAGTAACCATTTAAGCTTAGCATTGTGTTTCTAGGTTAAATATTGACGTTAGACTCCATGACTTCCGAAATGGTTAGCTATTGTGATAGGAACTTGGGCTAGCCTGGGTGTAATTCTCACGCTCTAGCCTCAACGGAAGTCAATGAGACCAGTGCCGTGTTCCAATATCCATACTATCCGTACTTACTAACCTAAGTTTGAGTACGTAGGGCGTTCCGATTCAGATCGGGCGAAAATAAGTGTACTGAAAGGACCCGGATGTTGTACTCAAAACGGTATCTTAGCTACGTAGCGGAAGAGGGCAGGGCCAGGCTGAGCCAACGTCGGCGCATTTTCCACATAGCCTACATAGAGTAATTTTGTAGTTTTATAGCTTTTTATAGCTGCTAGGCGTAAAGAGTTCACCATTCAAAGCGGGATGTTTATTTCGGGGGAGGAGCTGCAGCGGCAGTCGTGATCGTAATTTCCGGTTAGTGCACCACGGAGTATTCGATTTGGAAAAACACTGACATCTGAAAATTAGCGCACTTAGTGAGTGCGGATTGTGTACTTCGTTTAAGCAGGGTTGACACTAACGGTTGCCCGCTTGCCCGGGGCAAGTAAAAAAAAATGTTTGGGCAAGTTGAGATTTTTTCTGGTTGCCGAACGGGCAAGTGGATTTTGGGTGGATGTTAATATAAAAGCTATTTATTCAAATGTTTTTAGAAACGGCAGAAAACCTTTTGTTCTCAAAACCACACAAAATAGAAGTATTTGCAATTGATCAGCGCGCTGTCTTCTCTTCTCTCGGAAAAGCGAGTTAAAGGTTGGGTAGGTGATTTGCGAAACGCCAGCAGATTTGAAAATACACAACTCAAATGGTCCTACCCCCTCTCCTTCAACGCTGACTCTGACTCCACCCATTCCAAGTACCTGGACGCGCAATCATGCACGAGCGCGAACAGAGATGCGCGAGAGCGAGCCAGGCTAGCGTAGGTTTTCGTTTAACAACATGGCACTACATTCAGCTGTAAGTTGCACCCAGTACCGTGGGAAGAGTGCTGGGGGTGCACACCCCCTGTCCGAGGCCCTGTCTTATCACAGAAAACGATCATTTCTAAAAACTCCGGCCAAAGTGGAGATTTCTGAAAACGCCGGTTATGTGTTGTCGTGTCAACGGGGAGAAACGGGATTTTAGGTTCTGAAGCGTCACATTATGCACCAGGAAATGCTTAACGTCATGTGAGCGCCCGCTGTACCGTATTGGTCCGAATATAAACACAAACCCCATTGTAAGACGACCTATATTGGAAAAAAGATTTGAAGACCAGATCCGTTTTTTATGAATAAATAAATTGTATTCATTGAAATAATATACGAAAATAAAAAGGCATCGAATAAAACACTGCATTGCCACTAAACAGTAGTGCAAATAGGCCGTACTGATGTGTACACCAAAGACTATTCCTGACACTCCTCTGCCCCGCTGTGTTCGCTCTGGCTGTGGTCGCTCCGAACTGTTTCGGCCCGTGGCAAAGCGAGTCATCCTCGCTGCTGTCCAAGGCATTTTGAGACGCAGCATTTATTTAATGCTCATATGACCTAGTGCTGAAAAAAGGTTATATGAAAAAGTGTGAGGGTAGCGGTGGTGCGCTAAACTTGTTCTGTGAGCAGCTGGATGTGAACGATCGATTTTCAACTGTCCGCGCATGCACTGGTGTAATTGAGCTGCGCTGCTATACATCTTTTTTTATCAATGTAACGAGTTGCGAGTCTAGTGCAGGCTGAGTTTTTTTTTTTTCCCAGCACCCCTGCTGAGAATACGTTCTCGCTGCAATGGTTGGACCAGATGTTATAAACATTAACGGTCACATAAATCATTACTATTTTTAGAAAATGTATGTTTGTTTCATATAATTGTATTGGAAGTCCTGGTTTTCACTAGGGTTGCCGCGGTGTGGACATTTTCACACCGAGTAATACACTCGTCTCCACACCGGTATTACCGAGTATAAACGGTATAAACTTTGAAACTAGGTCAACCGCCACACAAGCATCGGTTTTTAGACCATTCTCGTCCTTCAGTTGCCGCCAACGTTCGAAAGCAGCGCCTAGGATTATTCTTGATTTCAGTTTTTCTCTTTCAGCGTTTTTATTATCAATTACTCTCTGAAAAAGAGTTTTCCTTCTCTTTGCTGGTGGTGGTGGTGGTGGTGGTGGTGGTGGTGGGGATGGTGGCGTCTTGTCTGCCATGGAAATTGTCTTCTACTGCTAGGTCCAAATGTGGATTAACTAGTTCCAGTAGCTACCGCAGGATAACAACAAACAGGAGCTTGCTCTGGGTCACGAGCTCTGGGTCACGAGTACTGCACGAAGGGGTCGCGCGCGGGGCGCGGGGGGGGGGGAGTGCAGTACGACCGTTTGATTGACGTACTTACTGTCCAATGCAACTCGGTGGCAATGGAAATGATTGGCTGGAGTTTTTCGAGCCCTGCCCGTTCCACAGATGATTGACTTGTTTAATTTTCATGTCAGTACTTCTAACTCAGTGGCTGTAAGCGGGTTATGATAAGGATTCAAGTAATTTTGCAAAAATGGCCAAAAAAGCAAATCACCTATACAACCTTTAACAGACACGCATCGCTTCAGTGCGAATATAGCCCCGCCTTCTGTCACTCACTCGCAGTGCGGTCTCTGGCAGTGATTCGCTAAAGGTTAGCCAACACAGCTAGCATCTCAGTGCAGCACCTCCGCGAACGGTTTAGGTAGAAGTTAAATGGAGTAGTGATGGAGGAGTGCAGTTTGGAAGTACTTTGGATTGAGGCAAATTATCAAGGAAAGTCAAGAACACGGTTTTGGGTTTCATAACTGTGCACATGCACACAGCAATAGCGATCTTTTTCACGAAATTGGACCCTCACAAACTATATATTACATGAAAGCTGAGCTCCACTTATTCCAACAGTCCAAACCATATCATTCTGTGACTAAAACTCGCAAATAACAACTTAAGAAGAAACGTCCCCTTTTCTTTTAACAACCAAAAATGAAGTATTACCTTTGTGATTTTTGTCCACAAAGTTGATTCTGATCTAATAAAACCACCATAAACACATTATCCAGTATCTGGGCCAAATTTTGCAACTTAACATGGTGTTTTCAATCAATGAATAAGAGAAGGTTTCTTAGGAAATAGGTAAATTGCCTTCAATCAGAAACATATTCTTCAGCGCAATCTAGTGGCCATATATTTATTTGCGAGTGTTTGGCTAGGTGCATTCAATTGCCCTGAACTTTAAATAGAGGTGTCAAGTGTCAAAATGTAAGATATCTACCTTTATTTGTGTCTCATAGTAAGACAGCGCTCCCAACTGATAACGACCAACTGATACTGATAATTATTTCAGGTGGAAATGTTATCTTCCACTTATGCTGTGTTCCATGGCTTTATTCACTTTAACCAAGTATTATCCCCATTGAATATTTCACTTGCACAACAATCTTTCTTTTGGCCCAAAGATGACATTATCGCCCTTGCAGTTGTGGAGATATAACCTATTTACTTTTGTTATGTTCTTTCCTGAACAAAACTTTTCCCCTGATATCAAAAATGGTATAGAATATCGATCTTTTTCCAGGAATAGTATTGAAGTTAGAAAATCCAGTATCGTGACTGACAACCCTACTAGAAACGCGATTGTGATTATTCAGTTAGAGCTACAAGAAACTTAAAAGTTAAAAGACATATCTTTGCTACTACCTCTGACATTTAGTCATGTACATTTGCATAAAATCATGCAGGTCTACAGATAACTCATGCAGGTCTACAGAAATCACTTCATGGCACGATGTGAGCGCTCGATAAATAAGTAAACAAAGAAAGTTTGTTATTTTTTATGTGCTGAAGCTACATTCAGCTTCAGTCTGAGCTAGGAGAATTTTTCTGAGCCCCCCCAAAACCAGGCCGGGTGCCTGGCAAAAAGAGGCCCGTTCACGATTCTGATTATAATTTGGGCAAGTGAACATTACATTCGGGCAAGTGAACCTGACCTGTACTTGCCCGATGGGCAAGTGCTTTTGAAACCTTAGTGTCAACCCCTGGTTTAAGTGTACTGATGGAAGTATGGATATTGAAACACGGCACAGATTCTGTTAGATAGTGTGGTGTTTGAATGGAAAACATGTTATATCCTGTTATGCCTCTAGGGGGCGCGGTAGAATCTAAGTAACTGTGTAACCATGAGTTGCCAGAAGAAGCCAGTCTGTAAGCATGAGTGTCAGTTTGGTTTGAAATGTTCTGGGGACAGAGACGCATTCGGAACTGCATTTTCAGAAGTGCTGGGTACAATGAGGATGCACTCTTTTTTCTCTCGTTAGTGCCGGTAATGAAAGGTTCTGAAGACGGCATAACCATGTAGCTAATTACTAAGGAATAAAATGTATACAAAATCTGTCTGGCACGTTTTATGGAGAAAACGTTTCCAAAAAGCATCGGACATATGACCCACTATGTTCTGCTCCATGTATCCAATGTTGACAACGTGACATGGCTAAGCTACCAACATAAAGAAGAGGAGCTAGGAAAGGAAATTAACTGCGTGTTTAAGTTCAGAAGGGCCAAAGGTGTGGCTACACACAGCACTACAGAAGTCGTCAAAATTGAAAAAGAAAAAAATATTTGTTGCACAGCTGAACGCTATATCACATCAGGAGCTGGCTGTTCTCAGTTCACAACACGCATTCCATCAAAACTAGCCTACATCAGGCATTCTGACCAAAACTCATGAACTCCCCCCCCACAATTATTCCAGAATTCAAGCAAAGCAAGAATGACCAAAAGTCACTTTGTGTCAACAAGAGACTGACTCCACCGACTATCAATTGCAAGTTAAAACAGCCGACCGCTTGAGTGCAAAAAACACAAAAGACCTCGCCACAGCACCAGCAAATCTTATGCAATGAATATCGCGTCTTACCTTTATTTATGTGGTAGTGGTCTGCAGATGCATCCCGTGGTGTAGCCTACCACATCCATTTAGTTCAACAGGTTATCGTTCTGATACCTTCCATGGTACTAGCAACCTGCTCTGGTGCTTCTTACCTATGCTATAATGACTTGATTGTCTGATGCCTCATCATCCCAGCCAAAGAGTATTGGTATTATTAGTAATGGCTACTTGCCAAATCGAAAAAAATAACTTCACACAGTGTGTCTTTGTATTTGTTATAATTCGTAGCGTTGATCAGCAGAGAAATAATTCTCCAAAGTCGTTGACGTCGCTTAGCAACCGAATACGAATGTAGTCTACATCATTGAGAAGAGCCATGTAATAAGTAAGGGATAATGTATAGAATGCCGGTCATTATCGGGAAAATAAGCCCCGACAGGGCGAACAGGACACCGACGCGCAGCGAGGGTAATTGCTTCCCACTGAAGGGGCTTAAATTCGACCAGCGAAGTTCTAGACATTATCCCGCTTATTACACGGCTACGTGCCAAAACGAAAAAATGACTTCACATGGTGTTGTTTGTTACAATTTATTTGTTACCAGCATTCGTAGTGTTGATCAGCAGAGAAATAGTCCGCCAAAGACGTTGACGTCGCTTAGCAACCGAAGACGCTGGGGTTGAAAAGCCGGACTACTTGAGAAGTGATACCAAAGACGTCATAATAGGCAAAAAGTCCTTTATTTTCCTTGAGAGCGGTCAATTTATATCTAGCATTCCCTGCGAAGTTGTGAAGGGCCCATGCAAGTGAACGGAGCGTTCCACGGCATTGAGAAGACCCGTGTAATAATCCATAATAATTCAACTCGATTTTTATTTTTATTTTTTTATTTTTTTTAAAGCGGTGGGTACAAAATGACTCTTGACGAAATCTGGTGGGGACGCGTCCCCGACGTAATTGACGCCTATGTCTGTAAGAGGAACAGACATGTTCATGTTGCTGTACGCCTGCTATTAAAGTAGCCACGTTTCTATGCATATTCCTCTCTGTCGTTTTTCATCACAAGTATCCACACAGTCTGTAGAGACACAACAGACTTTTGGCGACGAGGATGGGATATCTTATGTGAAAAGAGTTTTCAGCAAGTGAAAACTCCGTTGAGACGAGGGGATGCATGGCGGAGAAAATGACGACGGCATTCACGGCATTCTGGACAAGTGAAGACCATCACTTCGACGAAAATGAAGAGGAATTTGACGCCTATTTGGAAGGCTAGAACAATTCTTCCTCGCAAACGGTCTGTCCTATGACGATGATAAGGCAAAGGGTGTGTTCCAGACAGGGGTGGGCAGAAAGAACCACACTCTGCTTATGGACCTGTGTGCGCCATTAAAGCCATCCGTTAAAAAGTTGTCGGAGCTAATTGACTTAATGCGCAAACACTTTGTGCCGAAGACAAACTTCATTGCAGAAAGGTACAAGTTCAACTCGAGAAACCAGAGAGAGGACGTGTCCATAAGTGAGTACATGGCAAGTTTAAGAAAGGTAGCTGCTACTTGCAAGTTTGGGGTATTTTTGGACGATGCTCTCAGAGACAGATTTGTGTGCGGGGTAAAAAGTGGAGAACTCCGTGACCGCATGCTAAATTCCGCCCACACAAGTCGTTCAAGGCTAACGCCATTTCCAAGACAGCAGCAGCGCCGAAAAGGAGGAAAACGGGCGGCCATGTTATCGATGCAACGGAAAGGGGCACACACCAGAGGGGTGCCGCTTTAAGGAGGTGGACTGCCGGGCATGTAAAAAGAAAGGACACATCGCCAAGGCTTGCAGATCCCGACCAGAAGGAAGGAAAGACAAGCAGACCCAATGGACCAAGCATTTGTATGTTACAGCACGCGCTGAGGATGACCGCGACCGGGATAAAGGCAGAGGGACTCCGGCAGCAGCGGAAGACAGCGAGGCGAGCCTTCCTGACGCCGACGGTCAGCCTGAGGACATCGCTGTTTCACCACAGAGAGAGCAGACTAAAGCAGCCTCGGACTTTGACACAGAGTACCGGGCAGGTAACGTCAGAGACATTGAACTGTTTTCAATAGGGTCTAAAGGTGTCAACACTGTTTCTGAATGTGATACAGGGATTGAAAAACCTTATTATGTGTATGGAAGGGTAAATGAGAAACGGTTAAAAATGGAAGTAGACACAAGAGCAGCCGTGTCTGTCATTTCAGAATAGCTGTAGAAGCGTAGGTTTAAGAGAGCAAAGCTAAAGCCTACATATTGTGTGCTAAGAACCTACAGTAAACACTCACTTAGCGTGAGAGGGAGTATTTCTGTTAAGGTAAAGTGTAATGGGAACATTTGCACACTCAACCTACTTGTGGTCAAAGGTAATGGTCCAGCTTTGTTGGGGAGGGACTGGATCAAAAAGCTAAACCTAGATTGGTCCTCTGTAAACAGAGTAGCACCTGAGAGTTTTGAGGAGCTTTGTAACAGGTACCCAGAGGTGTTTCAACCCACTCTAGGCAAGGTGTCAGGGATAAAAGCTAAACTTAATGTCGTGACAGGGGCCATTCCCAGGTTTTGCAAACCATGATCTGTGCCTTACGCACTTGGGGACGCAGTCAAAGCCCAGTTAAACAAAATGGAGGCTGATGAGGTTATTAAACCTGTTAATTTCAGTGAATGGGCTGCACCCACTGTAAACATCCCTAAAGTAGATCAAACAGTGAGAATCTGTGGGACTATAAAGTGTCTATTAACCCCTGGCTTGAAGTAGATCAGTACCCCATACCAAAACCGCAGGATTTGTTCACAAAACTATCAGGAGGTGAACGATTCACAAAGCTATTCGAAAAGCTAATGGATCAAGTTCTGCAGGGCATAGATGGTGTAATCTGTTATTTAGATGACATATTGATCGCCGGCCAGGACTCAGAAACACACAGGAAAAACCTGGAAGAAGTGCTGAAAAGACTAAAAAAACACAACCTCAGTGTTAACAAAAATAAATATGCCTTCTTTCAGCACAGTGTATCATATTTGGGACATGTCATTGATGCAGAGGGAATTCACCCAATGCAAGAAAAATGTGAAGCTATTGCTAAGGCAGCCATTCCCACAACTACCACTGAGCTTAAGTCTTTCTTATCACTGCTGAGTTATTATGGAAAGTTCATTCCAAACCTTTCTACCATAATAGCAGCTATGACAGGGTTACTGCAGAAAGATGTATGGTGGGAGTGGTTATGCTTATGTCTAACAGAGTCCTTGTTCACTACAACCCAGACCTGCCACTCATACTAGCTTGTGATGCTTCACCAGTAGGGGTAGGTGCAGTGATCTCACACAAAATGCCGGACGGCAGTGAAAAACCAGTAGCTTTTGCGTCTCGGATGCTTACCAGCGCTGAGAAAAACTATTCACAGATAGAAAAATAAGCACTTGGCCTGGTTTTTGGAGTAGTGAAATTTCATGAATACTTGTATGGTCGTAAGTTTACAATGATAACAGACCATAAGACATTACTGAAGATCTAAGGTCCAAAAACAGGGGTACCTCCCTTAGCTGCAGCTAGGATGCAGAGATGGTCCTTGATTTTAGCTGCTTATACCTATGAGATACAGTACAAATGATCTGAAGATCATGGAAATGCGGACGCATTATCCAGCCTACCAATAACAGACGACCGTTTTCCCAGACCAAACCCAGTATTCAGAGTGTCTTATTTAGACAGTCTGCCTTTAACGGCAAAAGATATTGCACAGGAAACAGAGAGAGACCCTGTACTAGCTAAAGTAAAGCAACATATTTTGTCAGGTTGGCCAAAGTATGTTCCAGATGAGGCTCTAAAACCATATGCAAAACGCAAGTTGGACCTTACTGTTGAGGAGGGCTGTGTACATTGGGGTTTTCGGGTGGTGATACCAGAAAAGCTGCAAAGCAGGTTATTGGCAGAGATACATGACAGCCACTGGGGCATGGTGAAAATGAAGTCTCTCCAGAAGCTTATTTTGGTGGCCTACACTTGATGAGGATATTGAAAGTGAGGTAAATCAGTGTAACATATGTAAGCAGCAGCGTAGCATGCCTGCCAGAGCACCTGTGCATACATGGAGAGGGGCCTCAGGTCCAAGGGAGAGAATACACCTTGATTTTGCAGAAGAAATGTTTCTTGTGGTTATAGATGCATATGCTCGCTGGCCTGAAATAATACACATGCAAACCACTACAGCCAGCAAAACTATTGAAGCATTAAGAAACCTTTTTGCAGCATACGGTTTACCAAAAGAGGTGGTGTCAGATAATGGACCTCGATTTACTTCAGGTGAATTTGAGACATTCCTTAAAATGAATGCTGTTAAGCGCATTAAAACTCCAGCTTATCATCCAGCCTCAAACGGATTGGCTTCTTCTTCTTCTTCTTTCGTGTAATTTCCTTTGGAACTATCACACAGGGATTGCTACATTCAGCAGCCAGTTCAGTGTCTCTCCGTCCAGCTGTACCAGGCCTCTACGGCCATGTGGGGCGCCAAAGGTCGTGCACTCGTTGATTATGTGTGAGACCGTCTGGGTAGCCCCACATTGGCAGGTGTCTGAGGGGCTTGATCCGGTCATTTTCTGGAAGGACTGGGTTCTCCCCCAGCCTGTTCGGAGGTGGTTGAGCCGAACCCATGCCTTCCGCGGGAGAGTATGTCCAGGTGGTGTTGGTGAAGGGGTGGCGACGAAGGCGTGCAGGTTGGTGTTTGCGTCCTTCCATTCATCTTGCCACCTCATGTCCATCCATGTCTCAGAGACAGGGCCAGACCTTAAGAGATCCGCTGCTCTAGTGCCGAAGTGTTGCCTCGTGATCCTTTGGGGTGTGTTCTGCGGTGCTGGGATGATGTTATTTCCGCCAGGCTGGAGTGCCTTCTCCGCAAGCTTGAGGATCTGGAAGTCGCGCCTTACTTTTGGTGGATGGACTCCGGATAGTACAGGTAGCATCTCTCTTGGAGTTGGTTTCATGGTGCCTGAGATGATGCGCATAGCTTCGTTGAGGACAACATCGACTGATTTGGTGTGGACACTGTGAGACCAGGCCGCTGCGGCATACTCAGCAGTGGAATACACAAGTGCGAGGACTGATGTGCGCAGTGTTTTAAAACTGGCTCCCCAGTCTAGGGGAATTGGCTGAAAGACTGGTCCAAAACTTTAAAAGGTCTTTAGCCAAGAACAGAGCAGTGGGTGGCATTACGTTGCAGCATTGTATCGCTAACTTGTTGTATGGCTACAGGAACATGCCACATACAACAACTAAGAAAACACCAGCAGAGCTGTTTCTTAAAAGACAGATCCGAACTAGACTTTCGATAGTGAAACCAGAAGTGTCTCCATCGTTCCATACAGCTAGTTTTCCAAAACAGTCAGTGATGAAAAGGAAAGTCAGATCTTTCTCTATGGGTCAGGCTGTGCTTGTTAAAAACTGCAGGGGAGGAGAGAAGTGGTTGGATGGTGTAATAACTGATGTTTTGTGTCCTGTAACTTACTTGGTGTCTGTAAATGGCACACGTGTAAAAAGACATGTAAATCAGATGCTGGATGCAAAGAAAAAGAATGCCATTCAAGAAAAGACTATGAGTAACACTGATGGAAACTGGGATTACCACATTGATCCTGGAGATGACATGAGTGACATTGACACTGTTCCTGCTGTCTGTGAGCAGATGCATGAGAACCACCAAAGCTCAAGGGAGACTGAACGAGCTTGCGAAAACACTTCAAGTTGCACACTTTCAAGTTGCAAGTTGCAAGTTCAAGGATGCAGGGAGCGCCCTAAAAGGAATGTGCGCCCTCCTCAACGTTTGGACTTGTAAAAAGAAAGAGACTTTTAAAAGAAAAGTCATGTTATAGAAATGCATTATTATTTGTACACAGGGGAAGTTGTTTTAAATACCTGGTAGGTGTGTACATTTATTTGCTTTGGTATTTTTTTGTATCAGGATAATTGTTGTTCAAAATATGGGTACGAAAGAAAAAAAGAAAATGTTAAAGGCCCACTATGCAAGATCGGGCATTTCTTCGCTGTTTTCTTAGTTTGGCACGCACTTTTCTCTACACAGCACCCCCTACAGCTTCGTAGTAGATATTTTACAACACTGTCGTAACAACTCGTTGACGACCCTTCCCCATGCACTTCTACGCTAGCCATGTGCATTTGTTTTCAAAGAAGCCGGCGAATGCGTGGAGCCATGTCCGAAGTAGACGGACAAGGTTATACATTTTTAAAACTGTGTATTTGTAATGCAATAAACATAAATCCATCCTCTTTTATAGTTGACGGGGAGAATTTATATCCTAGATTATAATTGTTTTATTTTAGGTTGAACAGAACAATCAGTGTAACAGTGTTGGCAAACATAATAATCTAAATAAACAAGAACCTGGATTCGGGGATTCAGCCTGTATCTGGGGAACGAGACAGACGGACGGCAAAACACCCATGGAAACAAAGGAAAGGAAACACACAGGGCTCACAACAAAACGGTCGAGAAAACACATTTTTACAGGGCTCAAAACAAAATGGTTGAGCAAACACATTTGTACAGAGACTATCAACATCAAGAATACCACGAAGACAAAGTTCACCAAAGGGTACTTTCAATTTCAAAAGCAACACGGCCAAGTCGGCGTCTGATTTGCAGTCTTCTTTTCCTTTCAGTTCACGCTATTCCTGAAAAGCTTGCCCAATGTTTACTCGTGTATGGCCTCTCTGTCAGTCAGCCTCCCTTTTCTCTTATTCTGTTCCTCCGACATTGGGTTTCTCTGTCTTTTTTTAGTCGGCTGATCTATGATGAATGTAACAATCCCTTAGTTACTTGTATTTATATCGAGCCGGTTCCCTGTTGGGGGGTCTGTGCCATAAAGCAATTTGTTACATCGTGAGACCCGAGACTCCCGCGAGAGTGGGCGGCGGGTCGCCGGCAGAAACCTATTCCCTTTCTCCGCCAAGATGCGCAAGGGGGAGTCGAAACAACGAACAATCGAACAAAAATGTATAATGGAACCATCGCAATGACTTATAGCCTGTTATATTAAGGTAGATCAAGCCAAAAAAGTTGCATAGTTCCCCTTTCACTCGTGTCTGGTCTTTTCTGGTCCAACTTCTTTTTATTCTTCTTTTGTTCCACCGACAGTCGCCTCTTGGGTCCCTTATCAGTCGATTGATCCATGATGAATGCAACAATTGCCCCGCAACTGGCTGTTTATATCTAGCGGGTGCCATGTTTGGGGGTGTGTCTGTGCCGTAAAGCATTTTCGAAACTACAATCTGACTACATTTTCGAGGCGCGATTGGATACTTCCGCTGCGTCACATCCGGATTGTGTCGGTCCGAACAGAGCAAGTTGCATACGCGCTTTTTCCTTGGAGAGGCGACATGGGGCAATGACACACCCACCAAACGACCCAGAAATGGTTGCAGAACCATCAGAATAACTCTCAACCTGCATAATTAATGTAATTTTAGCTAGAAAAGTTGCATAGTGGGCTTTTAAGTTAAAAGCTACAGGGGAGGAGCTGTGGTGTTTGAATGGAAAACATGTTATATCCTATTATGCCTGTAGGGGGCGTGGTAGAATCTAAGTAACTGTGTAACCATGAGTTGCCAGAAGAAGCCAGTCTGTAAGAGGAACAGACATGTTCATGTTACTGTATGCCTGCTATTAAAGTAGCCACGTTTCTATGCATACTTCTCTCTGTCGTTTTTCATCATAAGTATTCACACAGTCTGTAGAGACACAACAGATAGAAGATCAAAGTGTCAGAGAATAGACCAAGCCTGAAGTAGTTGAAGGGCCCTATTTTAACGGTCTGAGTCGCAAGTGAGAAGCACGAAACGGAAGTAGCTTTGTGGGCGGATCTCTGGCGCTGTTGTTATTATACCGGCAGATAAATTACTCTTTCGCCTGACGCAAATCTAAAATGGGTTGGTCTGAATACCCGTAGGTGTGTTTTGGGCGTAGCATGCAATAAACCAATAAGAGAGCCATCTCCCATCCCCTTCAAGAGCCATGAGCGCATTTGATCCAGAAGAGTTGATATTTTGACAGCGCGTTTGCAGTCTCTGATGAGACAGATTCATGACCACATGAATTTCAAACTTCAAATGCTCAGTTGATGGCCAAATAATATGACCAAATTCACCATGGAATAGCGTTTTCTTCTACAACTTCAGAAATACTGAGTCGTCATGTAAATTTTTGCAAAGAAAACTTAACACACATATGATATGCGGTCCTGTGGCCACAACTGTGGGTCTAGTTAATGATATGCGGCAATACATTAACAAACATTGTTTCTTACCAGTATTGTATACATTATCGTTATTGACTTTTGTTCAATATATGCATGTGTCCCCCCATTAATATTCATTGCCATGGACTGTTTAATGCGTTACGTGTTTAGTTTGCGTGTGTTTAAACAGATGGGTGCACACACGCGCGCCCGCATTAATTTATTCTTTTAAACACACACACGAGCATCACCCCATTCATTCATTCTTTAAACACTCACTCGCGGTAAACCAATGTTTTCTCACGATCAAATATTCATAAATCCTAAAGTTATGGGCTTGTACACGATGTCTGTGTCAAGAATATATTTGTTTGCTGTACGGTGTTTGCAGATGCATCGATTTTACGTCTGTATCAGCTTTTCTTTCCCAAATAATTTAACCACAGGTGTGGACGCTCATTCAGATGCGCAAGGGATTCTGGGGGAGTTCATTTATCCTGTGGGGACCCTTTCGGGGACAGTGCTATTGTTTGGTTGAGTTTGGTTAATGGGTTGGGGTATTTAATTAGGTTTGTGTTGTTATTTGTTAACATGTTGTGTGTGTATCGTTGCCGCCACCGTCACCGAGAAGGACATGTTTGTTTGTTGTGTGTGCTGGTTACCATGTTTGTTGTTGGTCGTAAATTAAGGCAGTCCGGAGTCGTGCGGTGTACGGGGCACGGAACTACGTATTACGGGATTATCACGCTGAAACGTAGTACTTCCGCATTCTGTGATCTTTGTGCTCTTTGTCACTCTGGCGAACCGATGATGGAGGACCGTGCCGTGTTCCAATACCCGTACTGTCCGTACTTACTAGCCAAAATGTGAGTACGCAGTCACTCCAATTCAGATCCGGCGAAAAGAGGTATACTTCAAGGACCCGGATGCCGTACTCAAAACGGTGTGGATCGAAGGACACTCCCCGTACTCAATGGCAGCCATCTTAGCTACGTAGCGGAAGAGGCGGAGCCAGGCTGAGCCAAAGTCGGCGCATTTTCCACATAGCCTGCATAGAGTCTAATAGAGTCATTTTGTAGTTTTTATAGTTTTTTATAGCTTTTTATAGCTGCTAGGCGTAAAGAGTTCACCGTTCAAAGCGGGATGTTTATTGCGGGGGAGGAGCCACGGCGGCAGTCGTGATCATAATTTCCGGTTAGTGCACCACGGAGTACTCGATTTGGAACAGCACTCACATCTGAAAAATTAACTAGTAGATAGTGCGGATAGTATACTTCCTTTAAGTATACTCGTGGAAGTACGGGTATTGGAACAGGGCCGGTGTAGGCATAGACATCTTATAGATAGACGGAGCATTGGCTGCTGGGACGCGAGAAATACGGCCGCCATCTTGGAGTGGTCAACCGGGAGCAGCAACAGCAGCAGAAACAGGATGCCGGGCTGTTGTTCAGCGTATTCCTGCTCAAATCGGCGGACAATCCATAATAGGAATCGGGGGATTACTTTTCACAAGCAAGATTTAACATTACCGTACTATTGGTATAATTAGTATTGAATAATAAAACACGCCAAACCATGTGGCCTTTATCATAGCTACACATATGACAAAAAAACGCATGAAAATCTGTGGTATTCAGTGAGGTATGATTAATTAATTGCGCTGACAGTTCATTGCTCCAGCCAAACGGATTACACTGAGTGGAGCGGATGACCACTCCGAGATGGCGGCCCCGCGTCTTGTCAGCGCCAGTAGGCGGTAGCATTCGATGCTCCGTCTATCATATAAGATGTCTATGGGTGTAGGTACCAGATCGGCTTGGCTCCCAGATCGGCTCGGGGTCCGTCGTCTGCTGATTACGTCACACAATATCATTGGCTATACGCTTGAATGGGTGTACATTGTGATTGGCTGTACGTCGGAAAGTTTTGATTGGCTGTTTTACTCTATAGCTCTGGCTGTATTCATAGCAACCACCTGTAAGTAGACGCTGTACGTCTGAGAGTTTTTTTCCCGGTGTTTCGGTGATCGGCATCAGCTATGAAGAGCTTTTACGAAGAAATAAAGTATTTCCTTCAAAATAGTGTTTACCACACCATGACCAACACTAGCCCCAAACCAGAGAGCAGAAAGGCAGTGATTCGGAAGGCATCAATAAAATACACAATAAAAGGTAAGTCACACAGTATGAATTAACTTTACTTAACTTGAACTTTCAACAGTACTTCAAAATAAATGTAGTATATATGTAAGATAAATAAAATAAAAGTGTTATCATACTACTGGGTTAAGCCATCCTAAATAAGTAGGTTTTTAGCCTAGATTTGAACGTCATAGAAAATATTGTCAGTTTATTATGAGGTGTCGTATCTTAGTGTAGCCTGCAAGACCTAATGGTTCAGAATGTGGTGGAAAAAAAAAAAAGTTTTTGAGATAGGAAGGTCCTACCGCCCTGAAATTTTAATACCTTATTCTAGGGCCTAACTGGGACCTCCGCACCGAAACTTGGCCCGGTCGGACCCCGAGGGCAGGAAGGGGGGGCCTGCCCTCGGGGTCTGACCGGGCCAAGTCTCGGGCAGGAAGGGCCCACCCTTCCTGCCCTCGGGGTCCGACCGGGCCAAGTTTCGGTGGTCTTGCAGGCTACACTTCTGAGGGGCTTTGTCCAAATGACACTCCATTTGGGAAAACTTTTTTTCTCTAAGGGCTAGAACTCCAAATCTCGGATATGTCGTACACGGGGCCCCGGGAAATGTGTGTAAACATTTTAGCATCCCTAGTTATCTCGAAAAGGTCGGCAAAGGGGCGTGACCTCCAACAGTACAGTAAATGTACATAAGACAGAGGTTAGTTTCTAGTCCCCATTTTTGTGGGATGGAGGTGTACATTTGTGGCTAAAGGTGTGTAGACACAGCTGGCCTGTGGCCACGTTTTTGAAGTCGGGGGTCAAAAGGTCAAAAGGAGCCGGCACCACGCCGCTTATGAGATAACAAAAAGTTAATGTGTGTTTCTCTCATAACTTTTTGTCATTATTAAAGAGAGGCCTGATTCTCAGATATGCATGTTGGATGGCTAGGGTGTAGATCTGGGAAGAACTTCAGGCCAAAATCTTGCAAGCGAGCCGCTGGGTGCAGGTGCAACGAGATGGAGCACTTGCTGAGCCTGGACTTTCATAATCTTCGCTCTGTAAATGTAAAGGATGTTTGGTCGGATGCTACGACGAAGAATCATAATGTGAATGGGAATATTCTATAAATCTCTTGATATCATCTTTCGTCTCAACACTTCAGCTGCAGCCACTTAAAGTCTCACTCCGAGAACCTTAAAATATGAATCAATCCATTAGAAGTATGAAAATATCTTCCCGGTGGTGCAACAGAGCAAACAAGGTGTCCTTTGACATCTACGTTTCGAGACGATTGCAACAGTGCCACACATGATCATATTTGAATATGTTTCGGGGTAGTAATAAGCTGTCGATTTTGGAGGCCTTTATCAATAATGACCAGCTATAGATTTGCTTCCCGATGGAGATTTTTGACAAATTACATGTTAATTAGCATCTACACGTTAAGCTGAGTCCAATGAGATCAAGCTCGGCCTCTTGCTACACCGAGATCATGTCCTAGACCTAGGTGTACCATGTAAAATACATGTTACCATTAGCTAGAGTGTCGTTCTTGGTGTCATTGGACTCAGCTCAACGTGTAGATGCTAAATAACCTGTCATTTGTGACAAATCTTTATCGGGAAGCAAATCAATAGCTGCTCAGTATTGATTAAGGCCTCCAATTTCGACAGCTAATTACTACCATTAAACATGTTCGAATATGCTCATGTGTGGCACCGTTGCAATCTCCTGGAAGCGTAGATGTTGAAGGACACCTTGTTCGTCCTCTTACGCCACCGGGAAGATATTTACATGCTTCTGATTGACTAATGAATTGATTCAGCTATTCCCCCAGAAGTCTGGGGTCAAAAGGTCAAAAGGAGACGGCACCACGCCGGGGTGGATCCAGATCTCGGGCAACAGCGCAGGGTTGCCAGGTCCTGCAAAAAACGTGCCCCCCACATACCGTTCAAAATCCACCCAAAATGTCCTAGAAGCATCCCAAATAAAAAATGATTATGGCCATTTTGGCCAACGTTTTGAAAGTAATAATATTTGAGGGAATATTTTTTTGTTGTTGTTTTAGCAGCGAAATGCACCGTGTGCGTGTGTGCGTGTGTGTGTGTGTGTGTATGTGTGTGTGTGTCTGTGTCTGTGTGTCTGTGCGTGCGTGTGTGTGCTTGTGTGTGTGTGTCTGTGCGTGTGCGTGCGTGTGGTGTGTGTATAACACGCTATTTTATGTTGAAATGCGACGTAATCCAGTGTTCACGAAAAGTACACTGTCAACGTATGCTTGGCTCTCAGATATACGTGTTTCTAACAAGATGATATCATTAAAAGTTACATAAAGTAACAGTTTAATAACACAAACGCAGGAAGCACGTGAGCTGCTAGTTTAGCGAAAGCAACCTGACGTCGTTGAAACATGCGAGCGAGCCGATCAAATCCTAATAACTATAAAACTAAAGATCAGACACAATCACTGACTGAAGATTATGCAAGTAAAAAGTATCTTTCTCGCTAGAAATGTTATTAGAAACACGTTTAACGGTGAATCGGTCCTAAAATATTGCATTTCCCATTCAGATAATAAAGATTAATAAAGATCATACACATTCACTGACTGAAGATTATGTAAGGAAAATGTACATTTCTCGCTAGAAAAGTCATTAGAAACGCGTTTAATGGTGTATCTGTCCTAAAATATTGCATTTCCCATTCAGATAATAAAGATGAATAAAGATCATACACATTCACTGACTGAAGATTATGTAAGGAAAATGTACATTTCTCGCTAGAAATGTCATTAGAAACGCGTTTAATGGTGTATCTGTCCTAAAATATTGCATTTCCCATTCAGATAATAAAGATTAATATAAGCTACGCCGTGTTCCGGAGCCGCGGGGGATTCTGGGAATTGGGGTTCTCAGTTGACAAATGGGGCTTTTGTTAACTTGTTTTGTTGTTAGGATTAAGTGGGGTTAATGGGTTCGGGATGTTATGTGGTTGTGTGTTGTTCTATTAACATTGTTCGTGTGTTCATTATTGTCGACACCGTCACCGAGAGTGACGTGACCATCGTTTCGTGCAGCTGTTCCGTGTTGAAGTCTCGTTCAATAAAAACCAACTCTCGTTGTCGAGCGTTCAATAAAAACCAATTCTCGTTGTCGAGCGTGCCCCCCCCCCTACAAACGTGTCTCCCCCCCCCCTCAACAAACGTGTCCCCCCCCCTTCAACTAACGTGTCCCCCCCCGCCGATTTCCCATGCTGATATCCCCGAAGATTCTCGGGCATCTTCGACAATTTGGCTATAGATTGTCTCATTACACGCTAAATAATATAATTATAGCCTTGTAGTGACCGTAACATAATTCACCTACAGTATTTCGTTATGTGTTGTTCTTTCAATTGTGTTGTTGTTTACTGCATGTCATTTACGTTCTTGGTGGTTCAGGGATCGCGGTCCCTTTAAGGATTACGTGCGTCTCATGACGTCACAGACCATGCTGGATTTGTTTACCTTCAGCACGCCTTGATTTCCGGTTTTCTTTTTTACAAAATTAACGAGTCACACGGCTGTGTGCTCAACGTGCGAAGTTGTGTTCTTAACTTATTGCAATTTCCACAGCCTAATTATATATATAGGTTTTGGCATAAACATAACTAGGGTGCACTGTACTCAGAGGCGCCGCATCCCATTAGGCATACCAGGCAACTGCCTGGGGCCCCGCAATTGTTTCGGGGCCCCGGGCCACGGGGGGGGCCCCTAGAGCCAAAAAAAATAAATAATAATAATCGCTCCCCGTCCCCCCGTCCCCCCCGTCCCCCCCCGTCAACAATCGCTCCATGCACCCCCCCCTCCCCCCCCTCAACAATCGCTCCATACACCCCCCCCCCCCCCCCCCCCCCCTCAACAATCGCTCCATACCCCCCCCCCCCCCCTGTCAACAATCCTCTGCCTAGGGCCCCCACACTACCTAGAATCGCCCCTGTACTATCTGCGCACACCCTTTCTGAAGCCTCTCTCTCGCTCTCTCTCTCTCTCTGTCCCTCCCGCTCTCTCTTTCTCTCTCGTACCGTTTTGTGGAGCACGTTAATTGTCTTAGAACACTCCCATTCAGAATGCATTGGTTTACATTTCGTTTTGTGTAAGACGCAAAAAGTCGGAGTATCGTGCTCGGGAACACGCTTCAATAGATTAACGTTCGTGCGCAGGAGCACGCAATCGCGTGATACCGGGTTGAGTATTACCTTAGTTTGTTTCACTAGTCACTTTTGTTGTACATAGTCACTAGGACTCGGGGTCCTAGATGCGCAATTATGACGCACTTCCTGTAAACGCTGTCTTTTAAATGCGCATGCGCGTTTCATTCATTCCCATTTTATTCTCAAGTATTAACGATCTCCTTTTGTTTTCTAATCTATGAATAATAATCGAATGAACAAATTATGGTTGCCTATACTTTGGTTATATGTAAAAGAAGAATCGGTTAACTCCATTCACTGAACGGGGCGATCCACTTTATTTCCAGCGCTCCCAACACAGAGTCAAAACAGCGACCCACAAGCAGACACTTCTGTTCTCCTCCTTCAGAATAAGAGTCCCTAACAGGAACTGGGTTACATATGCATTCCTCAGTGCTTTTGTACGTGTTTCCAATGGCTTTGTTTGTGCGAAAGAACGGGCTGTGTTCAATGAAATCAAAACCGAAACGGATTGAGCCTTCTTTTTTGTCCATGCCCCGTTTATAAACAACCCTTCCGGGTTTTGTCCGTTGGCTTGTGTCGATACGTCAAGCGTCGATACGTCATCTGTAAGCGCAGGACCCCGAGTCGATCTGGCAGCCGAGTCAATCCGGTACCCACACCTATACCGGCAGTGCACTTTCACGACATCCCTGGTAAATTTACCCAAAGTCACGTTTTCTGACGTTCACAGACTTACCGAACAACACTCCATAACAGCCCGGTCCAAACTGGACAAGGGATGCAGTTTATTTTTCGAGAAATATATCTACGACTACGAAGGTGAGTGTCTGCTAGCTAGCTTATGCTAGGTAGGTTGGCTTATGCTAACGTCAGTTTGGCGTCAGCTCAGTCTGGAGGGATGATGAAATGATAAAAGAGATGAAAAATAAGGTAGACTTGTGCTCCTTTGGTACATATATGAATGTGTATCTTCAGCAGAAAGTGAAATTAAAGTGAAATGAACCGAATGAATAAAGGAACTGAAAGAATAAAAGGAGTTAATTCATTGCCTTTTTCTGAGTACATAATTTACTACATTACATATTAACATTATTTTGAATACTTTCAGGATGGACTGACTGGACTTTAAAATTGATTATAGATGAAAGAATGTCATTCAATATATACAATGTTTTCAGTATACAGAATTACAGCTCCGAAAAAAATTAAGGGACCACTCCAAATGTTCAGTATCTCTTGTTTTAATATTTATATATTATATTTAATATGTATAGGCATATGTTTGAGTAGAAACACTTTTCAACAGGGATTTAGCCTTTTAAATCAAATGGTCCCTGGAAGTTGGTCATCACACAGCAGACAGTGCACAGCTGGTTGACTGTCCCAGACAAAGTGAGAGGACAGTGCGTTCCCAGATGCGGTATTCCTTGACTCTGTATATTGCTCTTTCCACGAGGATTCGAAGACGGGCGATTGCTTTTGTTTTCAGGGCATCCTCTTCGGTGAACTGCGCAGTGGTTAGAGATAAGTTAAAGGTTGGGTATGGAATTCGCTTTTTTGGCCATTTTTGCAAAATTACTTGAAATCCTTATCATAACCCACTTACAGCCACTGAGTTAGAAGTACTGACATGAAAATTAAACAAGTCAATCATCTGTGGAACGGGCAGGGCTCGAAAAACTCCAGCCAATGATTTCCAGAACCACCGAGTTGCATTGGACAGTAAGTACGTCAATCAAATGGTCGTACTGCACTCCCACTCCCCCGCGCCCCGCGCGCGACCCCTTCGTGCACGTACTCAAACCTCGTGACCCAGAGCAAGCTTCTGTTTGTTGTTATCCTGCGGTAGCTACTGGAGCTAGCTAACTAGCAAATGACTCGCTCTCGCGCATCTGTGTTCGCTCGGGCATGATTTCGCGTCCATGTACTTGGAATGGGTCAGATTCAGCGTTGAAGGAGAAGGGGGTAGGACCATTTGAGTTGTGTATTTTCAAAATCTGCTGGCATTTCGCAAATCCCATACCCAACCTTTAATAAGTATTATTATTGTGAGTGCTTCAATACATCTTAAACATTTGTCTGCATATCTTAATGGTCACATTTGGGTCACAGTTTTAATTTGCAATGTTCATTCCTTTCATGCCTACCTGTCATCTTGAAGGTTGGTATAATCATCGTTGCCCCATGGTCATCTAGCAGCTTCTCGATGGTGAAACCCTTGTCTGCCATGCATCCATCTCCTGGCTCCAGTAAATCCAGGAGTCCACTTCGTTCAGTCAGCTCTCGGTCAGAGATGGAGCTGGTGAAGGGACTTGACACAAAAGCCACAGCACTACAAGGGGCAATCCCAATCAAGGCCTTAAAGGTTGTCATGTTCTTGTAAGATGAGAAAACCTCAGACTGGAGAGTGAGGGATGATGGATTCTGGCATCGCACCTCGATGCAGTCGATGATTACCCGAACATCTGGACTGCACAAATTAGCTTGGCGTGGTGTTCTTGACTTGCTGTTTACTCATTCAGATGGGGAGGGAGCCAAGGAGCAGGTAAAGGTAGTTGGCCCACGTGGAGACAGTGGACACACTGACCTGAAACATGTCAGCCAGCACCTTCTCTTGCAGGCCTGCAGCTTTTCACATTGTGGTATTGGTCAAATGCTGGGACATCAATAAAACTAAACATTTTGTGCCCGAGTTCTGAAAAGTTCACCTACCTCCTCGGTATAACCTACTAAGAGCCCATTCTGTGATTAGGTAGCACATCCTGTCAGGTAGGTGGTTTAAGAACAGTATGGGGTTCTAGTTGGTCAATATTTCAGAACACTAACAAACACACTGACAAACCTGGTTTAGGAGCAGAACCGAAATCATGTTCTGTCATCACCACCGAAGCTGCGATCTCCCCTTATCGGCTCTTCTTCACACGGCAGCGGTTGCTCCAGAGGGTGGGCTGGGTGAACGTCATGGCCTAAGCGAGTTGATGTGCTTTTATAAACGGACTCCCTTCTTGGCAGTCCATAGTTGTTCTACTGGAAACAGCAGGGTACAGACCCGATTTTCAGTCGCTTGATGTGACCCCGGTTGGTTGCTAGCTAGTGTAGTCTGATTAACTAAAGTGCCGGCTACAAACAAACATGCTACCTTGTTTTATTTTAAAGTTTGGCCCTTCATACATGAAAACTTAAGTAGGGTTGGCGTTGTTTGTTAGATGTACAAAGTGGAACAGAGTAGTGACATCTAGCCTTTGTTTCAGCCATTGTTGAACTGCGCCGGAAGTGTTCATGCACAACGAAGACAAATCCCACCCATGGAACCCGGAAGCGTGATAATCCCCTATTGGTTGCTCCTGGGCTCCCATCTCGTCCTTCCCGTGCTGCTCGCCACACAACGTCTTAATTTACCCTAAAATGAGATTTTGTTTTGGTAGGCTGGGATATAGCCTAATTTGTCTAATTATTGTTATTATTATTTTAACGCATGGCATGCCATAGCCTACTACAGTGTTCAGCATGCAGCCCCTATGGTCAGTAGGTCAGTTGCGCAACTGCTTTATCGATCTGTAAGATGGCACCATGTATTATTTGCGCCGGAACACGGCTCTGCTTTTTGCCGACACGCCTCTCAGGCGCAAACCCTCGGCCCTCGAGCTGTAGAAAGTCAATTGGGCTGGATGCAAGATAGGGGCCGAAGTGTCAAAGAATGGGTACTTATCGACTCCCATTTGAAAAATAATAATTTAAAAGTAGAATATCTTAAAAAGTCAAAAATATATCTAGGTGAAAAAATACATTGGTGAACAACTGTGGAAGGAGTAGGGTCCCAAAGTTTTTAGAGCATAATAAAGAAAGAAGGAAAGAAAAAAAAATAACAGCCCTCGCCTAACTACTGTAATAATAACCCATATTCTTACCTCCTGTAACATTACTCCTGTTATGATGGATGTGTACATTGACAGACTGCACAGTGAGCCTCACTAGGACTGTCTGCCTCTCCTCCTAGCTGATCAGATAACAGACTTCTAGCTTTAACAGCTGACAGGATTTAGATTGAGTTTTGTATACTCATCGTACAATCCAGTTCTAAACCGAGCTAATAATAGAAGCGAAGGAGATCTGGGGATGAATGGCTGAAAACCTCATGTGTCGTATTTGCCTCAAAAGCACTTTCAGTCCAACTGAAACAATGGATAAGACCAACAGCGGCTTGCAGCTGTGGGCGTCGCACTCCCAGCTCGCCCTGGCCGCAAATTATGAGATGAGCAATGGCACGCTATCGCCCACTGAGTGTAGTCCCCGGCACCTGGCTCTTGAGGCCTCCCTGGTCCCCATCCTGTAGTCTGCTGATGAGACATGTGCGCCCCCCCCGGCCTCTCCCTCACACTCAGCGGGCTGTTCCTGCTGACCCCTGGGGTCGCAGGGTGCATTCACACTAGCTCCGTCCGTCGACAGATCTCATTGACTTTGCATGGGACGCTCTCGAAATGCCTTGTAGGTCCATCCGTTCTGTCGGCTCCTTGGCCTGCATCAAAAAGTTGAGAATTGTTCAACTTTTCAGGCAGCGACGAATCCGTCATCCAATCAGATCGCGGTTATGCGAATACACTCCACCCGACTAGTGGATCCATTTTGCATAACAAGCAGGAATAAGAAGGACAAATCTGGCTGTTATATTTTTTTAAAGAAATGTGGAATCGATAGGAAAGTTTTTTAGTCCCCTGTTGTTTGTGTCATCTTTGTATTGATATCCACACATCGGCTTTGAGGCGGGGAGCGATCTAAATGGCTGCAGGCTGGGTCTACAAAGACTAGCCTCCTATACGTCAAACACGCCCTCGTCATCCGTCGACAGACACATGTAGTTTGAATGCGGCGTCACACTCTGCAGGCTGTTCCTGCTGACCCCTACGGCCCAAACACTAATCACCTCTTAGTGTGCTGCTAGCGCTTCATGCACGGAACAGCGTAGTAATTAATTACCTGCAGAGCGCTTGGTTATTGTTTGAGTGGCATTGGCAGCGAGGTGGAAAGGTCAAACCCAGCCAAGGGGTGAAAGCGCCCAATCACAGGACGCCCTGTACCTTTGGTTTTAATTCAACAGGAGGACATATCGCCTTTATATCACCTGAGCTGCTTAAACAATTAGAGCTCTAAATTATTCATTCATTCAGGTTCAGTCTGTAGATTTGAGTGGCATCTAGAAGGACGGACTTGACAAAACATTTATTTAATATCATAAGTATGTTTGAATAAGTGTATGATCCCTGTCTCTAATAATGGGTATGTGTTGGATACCCTATAGTGAGCCTTTATATCTGCATAGGGAGGGGTCCTCTTCCACAGAGTCTCTGAGGTAGCCCAGAGCGGACACAGGGCTCTATGGAATGATGGTCTATCATAATCCATAATAATGGAGCAGGTGGCGATCTACCTGGTGAAGCAGGTGGAGGTCTAACAGGTGGTAAAGGTGGAGCAGGTGGAGTTCTTACAGTTGAAGCTCTAACAGGGGGAGCAGGTGGAGGTCTAACATGGGAAGATCTAACAGGTGGTGAAGGTGGAGATCTTACAGTTGGAGGTCTAACAGGGGGAACAGGTGGAGGTCTAACATGGGGAGGTCTAACAGGTGGAGGTCTAACAGGGGGAGCAGGTAGATGTCTAACAGGGGGAGCATGGAGCAGGTGGAGATCTTACAGTTGGAGGACTAGCAGGTGGAGGTCTTACAGTTGGAGGACTAGCAGGTGGAGGTCTAACAGGGGGAGCAGGTGGATGTTTTTCAGGTTGAGGTCTAAGAGGAGGAGTTCTAGCAGGTGGAGGTCTAACAGGAGGAGGTCTAACAGGTGGAGCAGGTGGACGTCTAACAGGAGGTGGTCTAACAGGTGGAGCAGGTGGACGTCTAATAGGAGGTGGTCTAACAGGTGGAGCAGGTGGACGTCTAACAGGTGGAGATCTGACAGGTGGAGCAGGTGGATGTCTAACAGGTGGAGGTCTAACAGGTGGATGTCTAACAGGTGGAGGTCTAACAGGTGGAAGTCTAACAGGTGGAGCAGGTGGAGGTCTAACAGGTGGAGCATGTGAAGATATAGCAGGTGGAGCAGTGATATAGAGTGGAACATGGTGTATTTCTATGTATTGAAGGTGCTACATAAAAAAAATATTGTTATGGGTATCATTATAATTGCATTCCTAAAATAACCCGATGGTACACAGCCCTGCATGGGGAACAGAGGATACAGGCCGTTGAAGAGATGTTGGATTTGCATCACAGTTTGAATTGATTAACCCCAAGTGGTGATGGAGGACAGAGAGAGAGAGATGTTTACAGAGACGTCTGGGATCTACTGCTTGTTTCGACAGGCTGCTGCCTGGGCTGCTATTAATCCATCCGAACCGCAGAAACCTGTTTCCTCTGAGGGAGAAAGAATCTGACTATTCCACACGCCTGCATGTCAACATACTGCAGCCCCAAAGAGCCCTCACTCTTACTTGTTTTGATGAATTTTGATTTAAGTACCTGAGGCAGGCAGACATAAGCACTGAGTGGTGCCTCCCCCAAGTCCATCCAATTTCTCTTGGTCCATCCCAACCCCCCTCTCTCCCCCCCCCCCCCTCTCCTCTAATCTCCTCTCCTCTCCTTCCCGCTCCTCTCTCTCCTTACCTCCCCTCTCCTCTCCTTTCTTCTCCTCTCTCTCCTCTCCTCTCTCTCCTCTCCTCTCCTCTCCTCTCCTCTCCTCTCCTCCCCTCTCCTCTCCTCTCCTCTCTCCTCTGGATTGTATCGCAGCTTCCCATTTCAGTTTCTTTCAGGATAAAACAGGGTGAAACTGTTCTGCTCACACAGGGAAAAAGAACTTGAGAATCCAGCAGTGAATGTACTCATGTATTCATGTAGCACATGTCATGGTAGCATGATCATTTGAGACCCTGTGATAGTTGAAGTGATGTCTTTGATCAGATATTCTCTGCACAAAGAAATGAAAAACATTGTTCAAAAATAGATGGTTTCAAGATGTTGAACTGGTTCTGCCTGTGAGATAATCCTCCCCTATTGCTGCTGTCGGTGAATGGATCTCTGTATCAAATCTTATTCCTTTAATCCAAATTCAACACTCATAATAATGCAGAACACGATTTACCCCACAGAACAAGGTCACCAAGGGTTGAGTGTTGTGGTGTTGTGTATTGATATGTTGATGTGTTGATGTGTTGAGTATTGATCTGTTGGGTATTGATGTGTTGAGTATTGATGTGTTGAGGATTGAGTATTGAGTGCTGATGTTGAGTATTGAGTATTGAGGGTTTAGTATCTATTTGTTGATGTGTTCCAGGCTCGAACCTAACGCGGCCGGGGGGCGTGGCTTGTCCACTGGGCTTCTTCCCCTGTGGAAACCTCAGCCTCTGTCTGCCCCAGCTGCTACACTGCAACGGCCTGGACGACTGTGGCAACCAGGCGGACGAGGAGAACTGTGGTACGGCTCCTCCTCTCCTCCTCCTCCTCCCTTACCTCCTCCTCCTTGTCCTCCTCTTCTTCTCCTCTCCTCTTCTCCGCCTCTTCCTCCTCCTCTTTTCATCTTCCTCTCCTCCTCCTCCTCCTTGTCCTCCGCCTCTCCTCTTCTTCTCCCCCTACTCCTCATCATCCTCCTCATCACCTCCTCTCCCTCTGACTTCCTCCTCACTACACGCCTACAGCTGTTGGCCTGGCAAAAGGTTTGAGGCAATGTTCTTCAGTTCCAATCAATAACTTGATACATACAGCCTGTCAATACCTAGATACATACAGCCTGTCAATACCTTGATAAATACAGCCTGTCAATACCTAGATAAATACAGCCTGTCAATACCTAGATATATACAGGCCTGTCAATACCTAGATACATTCAGCCTGTCAATAACTAGATACACAGTCCACCACCACCAATAACAAAGGTAGACCGACTTCAGCACTCCCAAAACATCGGACTGACTGAGCCTTTCTTTCCCCTGAAGAGCTCAATATCAGCATCAAAGCCCTCAAGACTGGCAAAGCCATCGGCCAGGACAATATATTCACAGAGGAGATCAGGCAGTTTGGACCTCTGACACAGAAGTGGGTCCTTGAGCTGAGAAAAAACTGCATGCTGATATGAAACATCCGAAAGATCTGGAAGAAGACAAAAATCATCGCTCTTCTAAAACCCGGTAAAGATCCTGCATATGCAAAGACTTCTGGCCAATCTCCCTGCTATGCCACCCGTACAAGCTGTTTGAACGCCTGTTCCTCAACACTTTTTCGTTGAACCAGCCATCGTCCCTCAACAAGCTGGATTCCGACCTGGCAAATCCACATTAAGTCGACTTCTGAATCTCACACAGCACATAGAAAACGGTTTCCATAAAGGACTGATGACAGGAGCCGTCTTTGTTGAGCCGGCTGCCGCATATGACACTGCGACCTACCGCCTCCTCCTGAAAAAGATCTTGGAGAATACGAAAGACCTTGCACTCACAGACCTCATCAGAGCCCTCCCTTCTATGTTGTCCTTGACAACATGCAAAGTCGCTGGCAACGACAACGGAATGGCTTACCTCAAGATAGCCGGAACAATACCCAGATACACACAGCCCGTTAATACCTAGATACATACAGCCTGTCAATATCTAGATACATACAGCCTGTAATGGGGGGGTTTAGCAGAACCCTAGTGTACAGACAGACCACTAGCGCAGGATAGGTAAAAGGCTTTATTTAGGGACCGGATCGACAGGCAGAGGGTAGTCGGCAGGCAGAGGTCGGCAGCGGGAGGGCAGATGGACGGGCCAGGAATAGGGTACGGGTAAGCAGACAAACCGACAGGGACTTGACGGCAGGCGGGGTAGTCAGACAGGCAGAGGTCTGCAACGGGGGGGGGGATCAGGCTGGTGGACCGGGAGCCGGGGACAGAAGAGCAGACAGACCAGCAGGGGCTGGGCAGCAGGCAGGATAGTCAGACAGGCAGGGATCGGCAACGGGGAGGCAGACAGGTGGATCAGGAGCCGGGGACAGAGGAGCAGACGGACCGACAGGGGCTGGGCGGCAGGCGCGATAGTCAGACAGCAAGGAATCGGCCACTGGCAGGATCGGAGAAGAATCTGTAATCAAGTCGCGGGAAAGCTCTGAGAAACTCTGGAGACAATCTGGCAGGGAATGATTGGAAGGAGAGGACTGATATAGGGGGAGCACAGGTGAAGATGGTTGGGTTAATTAGGAGAGATCAGGGTGGCAGGCAGGTGAATGGGAAAACCAGGGAAGGACCATGACGCAGCCTGTCAATACCTAGATACATACAGCCTGTCAATATCTAGATACATACAGCCTGTCAATATCTAAATACAAACAGTGTGTCAATACCTAGATACATACAGACCTGTCAATACCTAGGTACATACAGACCTAGTGCATACATGGATGTTTATATCATTTCGTCAAACTCTTAAAATTCCCTTGAGGTCATACCTTCCAGCTGTCAGACAGAGAAAGTGAGATAGAGAGAGTGAGAGAGAGTGAGAGTGTGAGAGAGAGTGAGAGAGAGAGAGAGAGAGAGAGAGAGAGAGAGAGAGAGAGAGAGAGAGAGAGAGAGAGAGAGAGAGAGAGAGAGTTCACCACTCGGGTTGAATTGGATTCAGTTGATTTCCCACTGGTTCTAGTCTCTCACGCTGTAGAACCCAGGTAATTACGTTCCTCAGACCATGAGTCCTCCCATCTCCGGGTTCTTCTGAAAACTACCCCTTTCTGCCTCAGCCCACACCTCAGTGTCGTCTGAGGAAGAGTCTTGTTGTTTTGTAGCTTTATTTGACCCGAGGAGCCTTGGGAGATTTAACTATCTTTCCCAAAAGTATCCTGACATGATAGACGTGCAACAATTCATTAAAAGTTTCCACAGACAACAAATACCATTTCAGTTCAAATATGGGAGGGGAAACATGGATATTCATAGAGACATTCGGAGGGCAACATTAAACCTCCATGGAAGCTCTTAAAACATGTGCAGAAATCTGTCCCTACATTCTGAGGTCAGTCAGAAGACATTTGACCTGTCGCCAAAGTCACACCCCCCTTCATTACCATGACGATCTCGGACAAACAAACCAGACTCAATAACATATGGAAAAATGTCAGCTGAAAGTCTATCAAAGCAGGATTTGGAAAAAAATTTAGGGACAAAATTATGGAGGGGTGTATTCAAAACTTTAAAATACATACAGAAGGTAACAAGCTTAAATTAATTTGGTATTCTGGCCTGCCCGCACAGTCTGATCCACATTACACACTTTCTGTTGTTCCGTTGTGGCTTGGGAAAAGGGATGAAATATACCCCATTCTGCAGCCTCTCGGGATACCGACTGTCCGTGTTACATCCCCAAGCACATCATTTGACCATGTTTTTTTTGTTTTTTTGGACAAATCGATGTTAGGATTGTGTGTACGAAGCCAGTAATGGCCCAGGATGACCGGCTGGTCATAAATCCACCATTTAAATTGTTGTATTATGGCTCCTCCCTGTTTTTTGGAGTTGTCCGAGCTGATAGTATAGTTGAGTATAGATGAGGCTGGAATCGGTTTGGCTCATCTGCGTTCTAAAGGCGGAGCTTAGCAACCGGTAAATTCAACGTGGACGGGCGAAAGGGCTGCAAGCTTTGTAGGTTAGGAACCGATGGAAATTGAGACGAGGGTCGGCCCCCCTGCTTACAGAGATCGATGTGGCCCAGAGCACCTGTATAAATACCTTCTGCAAGTGGATGAGAGAGGAACCGCGACCTGGTCATACAACAAGCGGCCAGAGTTTTAGCAGTAGTAGTGAACATCATTGCACCCTGATAAGCCATATACCTTAGTGCACGCCGTAATCAATGATTGGCATAGAACAGTTTTTTTCGGGACCAGAAGATAAACCTATTTTGAAAAAATAAACCTGTTTCACCTGTAGTTTGTTGGTCTGATTAAAAATGTGCATTAAAGACAAAGTCAATAATGAAGCATTAAGGAAACCAAGATATTTGAAGGGGTCCATTTTTCTATCTCAATTTCATTTCCCAGGCCAAGATGACACCATGAGATTGGTTTGTTTGTGTTTGGCCTACCTCCACGCAACCCTCCCTCAGAAGACGGCCTGTTTCAGAGGGACGAACGGCAGGCTGCTCCAACGCTGTACATATGTTAGAGTGCATCATGCCAGTGTTTAGAGAGATGTGGACACTAGGCCCGCCATGAAAGGAGTTGTCAATCATCTCTTTAAAGGACAAAGCTGTGAACCACCTTAAGCCATCTTACTGCGTATTGTCCCGGAGCTAAATCTGTGCGAGAGGTTTTTGGCACAACACTTCTAGCTTCAAGATGTTCTTTTATGCTTGTTTCTTTGGCAGAGGATCAACGTCTAACGTTGGAAGACGCTGCCAGCTAAATTATGATTCTGACAGAAGTAAATATGTAAAAGAATACTGCTAACTTAATTATTCAGGGTATTTACTAAATTCAATCTGTTGAGTCCTTCTGAAAACTGTCCCTGATACACATCTCTGAATTCAAGACTCCCAGACACATATTCGCCTCCTCTTCTCTTCTCCCCTCCCCTCCTCTCCGGTCCTCTCCCCTCTCCTCTCCTCTTGTCCTCTCCTCTCCTCCTCTCTCCTCTCCTCTCGTCCCATCCTCCTCTCCTCCTCCTCCTCTCTCCTCTTCTCCTCCTCCTCTCTCCTACTATCTGGTCTCCTCCATGTTCTGTGTAATCCAGTGTGTACATGTACCCATACGCCTCCAGGCTGGGGGTAACGCAGAGATCATCACATTCTTATCTTGTGCATCAGAAGACCCATCAGCGATCCTTAGAATCAGTCCTATTGTGCTTCCACACGTCTGCACATGGATGGGTGAGATGCTTCTGATTGGATGACCATAATTCCCATTGTCTGTTAATCTGCTAATGTAAACATCCTCCAACATGTGACAGGTGGCTTTCACACTGTTGGTATCATTATTTCTCTTTACTTTTATTAGTGTTTTTTATTCATCTAGTTGTACTTTAGCTCATCTAGTTGTACTTTATCAGTGTCATCGTGATGGTGAGTTGAACTAGTGTTAGCTTTACATTGAGCTCAGACCAAGCTCAGTGTAAAGCTAGCGTTCCTCTAGTTCTACTTGTAGCTCAGTGTACAGCTGTTCGTCAGCGCGTTCCTGTAGTTCTACTTGTAGCTCAGTGTACAGCTCTTCTTCAGAGCCCAACGTTCCTGAAGTGGTTCAGCAGGGTGCATGCTGGGATCGTTCATTGTGACAGAGGTGTGCAGGACGATGTGTTGAGGAAACAGCTGGACGGGTTTGCTGCCGACAGACGGCAGCAGACAGATGAACCGCCTGGTTCCTCTGTGACCACCTGGTTCCTCTGTGACCGCCTTGTTCCTCTGTGACCCTGGTTCCTCTGTGACCGCCTGGTTCCTCTGTGAAGCCTGGTTCCTCTCTGACTGCCTGGTTATTCTGTGACCGCCTGGTTCCTCTCTGACCGCCTAGTTCCTCTTTGACCGCCTGGTTCCTGTGACACCTGGTTCCTCTGTGACGCCTGGTTCCACTGTGACGCCTGGTTCCTCCCTGACCGCCTGATTCCTCTGTGACGTCTGGTTCCTCTGTGACGCCTGGTTCCTCTCTGACCACCTGGTTCCTCTGAGTGCCTGGTTCCTCTGTGACGCCTGGATCCTCTCTGACCGCCTGGTTCCTCTGTGACGCCTAGTTCCTTACAGACCGGCTGGTTCCTCTGTGACATCCTGGTCCCTCTGTGACGCCTGGTTCCTTCCTGACCGCCTGGTTCCTCTGTGTCGCCTGGTTCCTCTCTGACCGCCTGGTTCCTCTGTGTCGCCTGGTTCCTCTGTGATCGCCTTGTTCCTCTGACCGCCTGGTTCCTCTGTGTCGCCTGGTTCCTCTTTGACCGCCTGGTTCCTCTGTGAACGCCTGGTTCCTCCCTGACCGCCTGGTTCCTCTCTGACCGCCTGGTTCCTCTCTGACCGCCTGGTTCCTCTGTTTAGCCTGGTTCCTCTGTGACCGCATGTTCCCCTGTGACCGCATGTTCCTCTGACCGCCTGGTTCTTCTGTTTTGCCTGGTTCCTCTCTGACCGCCTGTTCCTCTAACCACCTGGTTCTTCTGTGTCGCCTGGTTCCTCTGTGACTGCCTGGTTCTTCCTTTGGTGGGTGCGGCCGGCTTCAGATCTCTACAGGACTTTACTTGCTCTAATGGCAAAAGGGAAAGTTTATGAAAATAACTTTTAGAGGAAAAATAGGAAAGTTGACTTCAGAGAAAAACAATTATCCCAGTGCTGGGTTCATTTGAACATCAATGTCACGCTTGCCTTTCCATTACAGACTGAATTGTCCATCTGGCTGTCATCTGTGCTCATGCGATGCTTCTAATGGAGGTTGTGATCCAGTTCAAAGGGGCTTTCAGAACATCAATTGGCCTCCGTTTCCCTGATAAGCAAAACTAACATGTTTTCTTCCTTCCCTTTGTGGCCTAAAAAATAAAAGCTTATTTCTTTGAAAAATCTGTTTAGATTGTATTCCTGTTAATTATTGTTCTGATCCAAAGCAAAAGGTGATGAATGTGTTTGACGTCTGCAAACCAGAGGTTTCAATACAGCAGATCAACTTCAAAGGATGTGTTTGGGCCCTGGTTTCTAGAACTCACCACCCAGCAATACGACACAGAATGTGTTATTTTTCCCAGAAGCCACTGGCTTATCACCATAGAAACAGTTCTTCCAGAAGGGGTGTTGTTAGTAGGTGGCGGGGCTCAGAGTGTAGAGGACCCCCGTCCAAACCCCCCAGCTGACTCTCCAAGCTCCTGGCCCAGAAGATGCTGGAAACAAGGCCCTGGCCCTGTGTGTGTGCCTGTGTGTGTGTGTGTGTGTGTGTGTGTGTGTGTGTGTGTGTGTGTGTGTGTGTGTGTGTGTGTGTGTGTGTGTGTGTGTGTGTGTGTGTGTGTGTGTGTGTGTGTGTGTGTGTGTGTGTGTGTGCTCCTGAACAATACAGACAGGTTATGCAGAGGAACTCAGTGCAGGCTGGAGCACGTCTTTGTTGGTACCTTTCAGAGCACCTTTTATCAGCCAGATGTTTCTGCTGAAGGCAGATACAGAGAATGTCCCCACGTTGACGTATAGAGAGGCAGCAACAGGCCGGCTCTTGGGGAACTGATTCTGCTCTCCTCTCTGAGGGACAGGACTGCCCCCCCCCCCCCCCCCCCCCCCCGCTCAAGAGGAAGGTGTGGGCTAAATGTGATCATTGTTTCATGATATTCATATCTTCCTATAATTGCTTTTCTTTATTCTCTTGCTGCAGGAGACAACAATGGATGGCCACATCTCTTCGACAGCTACTTTGGGATGCCCAACTCCGACCCCGGGACCAGAACCACCACCTGCCGTAAGAACACCACCTGCTGGATACACCACCTACTGGAGACACCACCTAGTGGAGACACCGCCTAGTACAGACACAACCTAGTACAGACACCACCTACTGGGGACACCACCTAGTACAGATACCACCTAGTGGAGACACCGCCTAGTTCAGACACAACCTAGTACAGACATTACCTACTGGGGACACCACCTAGTACTGACACCACCTACTGGAGACACCACCTAGTACAGACACAACCTAATACAGACATTACCTACTGGGGACAACACCTAGTACTGACACCACCTACTGGAGACACCACCTAGTACAGACACGACCTAGTACAGACACCACCTAGTACAGACACCCCCTAGTACAGACACAACCTAGTACAGACACCACCTACTGGGGACACCACCTAGTACTGACACCACCTACTGGAGACACCACCTAGTACAGACACCACCTACTGGAGACACCAACTAGTACAGACACCTCCTAGTACAGACACCACCTAGTACAGACACCACCTAGTGGAGACACCACCTAGTACAGACACAACCTAGTGCAGACACCACCTACTGGGGACACCACCTAGTACAGACACCCCCTAGTACAGACACAACCTAGTACAGACACCACCTACTGGGGACACCACCTAGTACTGACACCACCTACTGGAGACACCACCTAGTACTGACACCACCTACTGGAGACACCAACTAGTACAGACACCTCCTAGTACAGACACCACCTAGTACAGACACCACCTAGTGGAGACACCACCTAGTACAGACACAACCTAGTGCAGACACCACCTACTGGGGACACCACCTAGTACTGACACCACCTACTGGAGACAGCCCCTAGCACAGACACCACCTACTGGGGACACCACCTAGTACTGACACCTCCTAGTACAGACACCACCTAGTACAGACACCACCTAGTGGAGACACCACCTAGTACAGACACAACCTAGTGCAGACACCACCTACTGGGGACACCACCTAGTACTGACACCACCTACTGGAGACAGCCCCTAGCACAGACACCACCTATTGGAGACACCGCCTAGTACAGACGCAACCTAGTAGCGACACCCCCTAGTACAGAAACCACCTAGCCCAGAGACAACCTACTGGAGACACAACCTAGTACTGACACCACCTAGTACTGACACCACCTACTGCAGTCATGGGGTGTAATTCCGCATTTCGGCTCAGTCCACTAGTGGAAGTTTCTGAGCCGTGCTTCCTGACCCACTGGGAGTTCGGTACAGCTGAGTATGTGCTGAGAAACTAGCTTTTTATTGCTTTAATTCCTCTCACACACACACACACACACACACACACACACACACACACACACACACACACACACACACACACACACACACACACACACACACACACACACACACACACACACACACACACACAGCATCATCACCATCATCATCACCACCATTATCATCATCCACAAATAGACATGAACTACATAATCAGGTTTTATCCTCTTCAGCAGTCCCTCAATCTTCCCTGCTCTTCTCTATCTTCTCCTGCATTATTATCTGTCAGCATTTCTTTAAATTAGAATATGATAAAAAATCATTAACTTATTAACACTCAGAATACCCCACCATAATAAATAAATGTATAGCCACAGGAATACCAAATCAGCCTGGTAGTGAGAACCGGGGATGGGCCATGAGTGAGTGTGGGCCTGATCCTCAGAGGATCATATTGAGGGCACTAGGTCTCCAGAGACGTCTAAAGTGTTTATTATCCCACTCCAACCAATTATTGGTTTACTTTTTCTAATCGGCCCGACCAATGTAAACCCCTTCATTTACAGTTGAGATAAAAATACAATTATATTCAAAAATATTATTATGTTTGGTGCAAATTAGGTCAAAGTGCAGAGGGCAAAGGTCAGAGGGGCCCAACGATGTGAGGCAGCCCGTCTTGGGGTTGGTTTGTTGGTGAGCTGCCTCTTTCCAATCCAAAGCAGAGTGGATGATGAGCCGGACGGCTTCAGGAATGACGGACATTTCCTGTTGCTTGTGTCGTTCGAGGAAATGCCCCCTCCTGATTTGAAGGGAGAAAGCTTCCGTTCTAAAGGAGACTCATTTCAAGCGTCATTAAACAACCAAAAGCGAAGAACAGAATAGAAGTAGCAGGGAGACGAGAGGACAAAGCGCCCCGCTACAGGGTCTCAGCAACGTCCTCCACTCAGCCCCCCGCTATAGGGAGGGGTAGGGTCTCAGCAACGTCCTCCACAAAGCCACCAAGGATCAGGATGCCGCCGTTAAAGCAACAGGGAGTGAGTTCATCACCGGAAAGTGTGAGTGAGTTCAGGCAGGAGAGAGTGAATGAGTCCGGGCAGGAAAGAGTGAGTGGCTGATATTCTGACCAGAAGAGAAGAGCTGCTCTAACAATATGACTGTTTCAGACAAAATCTGCTGAGTGGATGAGGGAGTTATCAAGTGGCGCTTATGATCCTTTACAAACAAAGCCAGAGATTTCATTCCATACCCTGTGGCGCTTGAGACCAAACCAACCTTGCTCAGTTAGCCGTCTCCATCAGGTCCTTCCAAGAGACTGAAGAGCCGCTGAGCTTGTGATCAGCCTGGGAAGATGTCAGCAGCTCCATGGGACACCATGGAGCTGTTTGCCATGAACAGACTGGGAGGGATTTCCACCAAAGGAACTCCGGCCACGACAGGGACGAAGGCAGACTGGTAACACTGGTACGAAATAAGAACGTTTCGGGAGGGAAACTGCAGATCCAGCAGATGTTCTGCACTGCGTTGGCCGAGCTGGAAATATGAACATGAAATGTTTGTTTTCTTGAGATCCAGGAGATTATAGAACCAGCAGGTCCAGGCCTTTGACAAGACCTTGAGTCAACATGGGGTGATTATCTCTACTGAGGAGCCTGGCTCAGCAGGGGATATGTCCTGAGGAGATGTTATGTGAACATGGGCTGATGTTCTCTACTAGGGTGCGTGGCTCAGCAGGGGAGATGTGAGGTGTACATTGGATGATTTTCTCCACTGAGAAGCCTGGCTCAGCATGGGAGATGTAATTTGAACATGGGGTGAGCAGGGGGGATGTCCTGAGCAGGTGTTCTGCGTTAAGAGCAGAGTTTGGAGGGGTTCATTGAAGATGGCTGAATTTAACGATCCGAATGGGTCATGGACCTCGCACTACGGGTGGAAGGAACACAGGAGCTGAACATCTCTAATGATGATATTGATCATGTGGAAGAGGTGTAGGACCCTCTAGACGTTTGTTGACCTAATCTATTCTTCATTGAGCCTGTGTGTGTGAGAGCTGGACTAAAACACAACAGCACGCAGCAGACCAGTGGGAGGTGGTCCGGAGCACGTCTGATCTTTAATGAACGAGCCCACACATCCCCCCGGACCCCCTTCATGACGGCTCTGTTCTCCAGGACACACAGTGTTTACCTGTGTGTGAGTGTGTGTGTTTGTGTGTGTGTGTGTGTGTGTGTGTGTGTGTGTGTGTGTGTGTGTGTGTGTGTGTGTGTGTGTGTGTGTGTGTGTGTGTGTGTGTGTGTGTGTGTGTGTGTGTGTGTGTGTGTGTTGTGTGGACTGCGTGTGTGTGTGTGTGTGTGTTTATACTGAGGGTACCGTCGTTGCTGTGTGTTTGTGTGTGTTTACTCCTCTGTCCCCTCCCCTCCCCTTCTCCCCTCTACTCTCCTCCTCTTCCTCTCCTCCATCTTTACACCTACAGGAGTCTGTTGTCTGTATTCTGTTTCCCTAACTACTTTCTCTTATTCCTCCTCTAACTCCTCCACCTCCTCCATGTGCTCCTCTCCCTCCGGCTCCTCAGTGCTAGGAGGAGTCCCAGAGTCATGTCAGTGTCGGGGCCTGGAGGTGGACTGTGATGGGGGCGGACTGCAGAGCGTTCCCTCCGTCGCTGTCAACGTCACCATGATGTGAGTGGGAACCGTAGACAATCAAATACAATGGAACACACAATGGAATACTCCTGCTCCTCCTCCTCCTCCTCCTCCTTCTCCCCCTCCTCCATCACCTCCTTCACTCCTCCTCCTACTCCTCCACCTCCTCCTTCACTCCTCCACCTTCTTCCCCTCCTCCTCCTCCTACTCCTCCACCTCCTCCCCCTCCTCCTCCTCCTCCTCCTCCACCTCCTCCTCCTCCCCCTCCTCCTCCTCCTCCTCCACCTCCTCCCCCTCCTCCTCCCCCTCCTCCTCCTCCTCCTCCTCCTCCTCCTCCTCCTCCTCCCTGCAATGTGTTCTCAGTTTTGTTCTGCCTCCTCCCATCCGTTTGTTATCAGCAGCCTCCAGCTGCCTGCGCTCCTCTGAACTCCTCTCAGCCACTTCCAGCGGTTCCGTCCACATTATCACATTATCGGCCTCAGTCTTTGTTCTACAAATTTCTTCCTACACGCCCCGTACAGCCGTGCTATTGGGTTGAGGTTCAGCGTTAGGCAGAACAAGGTAGAGGCAGAGGAGCTCTGGGGGTACACGGCGTTACACTTTCTTTCACTCTATATGAGTTTTGACCAATCAGGATGCTGGAGGCGGGGCTCTGGAGGCGGGGCTCTGGCGGCGGGGTTCTGGAGGCGGAGCTCTGGAGGCGGGGCTCTGGCGGCGGGGCTCTTGAGGGGGGGTTCTGGATGCAGGGCTCTGGAGGCGGGGCTCTGGAGGCGGGGCTTCGTAGGCGGGGCTCTGGAGGCGGGGTTCTGGATGCAGGGCTCTGGAGGCGGGGCTTCGTAGGCGGGGCTCTGGAGGCGGGGCTTCGTAGGCGGGGCTCTGGAAGCAATCACAAAGTCTGGTCGCACTAGTACAGTTTATAAAGGGGCTATAAAGGTTTCCTCCACTAAAATATCTTCTTAAAGAAACACTTAACATGAATTAGCATATAATAGCTTTGCAGAATGTAGCTTAGCATAACATAGCACATAAAGTGTCTTTGAGTGTCTAGAAAAGTGCTACATAAATTCAATCCATTATTATTGTTATGGCGCAGCATAGCCTAGCTCCCCTCGTAATGTGATGGTGCTCTGTGTCTTCCCGCAGGTCTCTCCAGAGGAACCAGTTGGGGAATCTGAACGGACGCGTCTTCTATCAGTACCAGAGCCTCCACCGGCTGTGAGTCTGGAGGAGTCTGGCGTCTCCAACAATACTAGCTATAGGTCCACAGACTGAGTCACAGTGTGTCACCTTCCTCTTTCCTCTCGTCTCCTCTCCTATTCTCTCCTCCATCTTGACACATAGAGGAGTACACTCAGTCTATCACTTAGACAGACTGACGGACAGAGCTCTTGGTTTCTCCCTGCAGGTATCTGCAGCACAACGGTATAGCAGCGGTCGACCCCGATGCGTTCAGAGGACTCTACAACCTGACACGGCTGTGAGTGGAAGAGCCCGGATCAATACCCTGATATGTTTCAATACGTCCTTGTGCTGATCCTGTCTGCTGCACCACGCTGCTAAACTCTTGACTGGTTCTTCTTCAGAATGAAAACATAATGCATACAGTCCTGTGGGAAGTAGCGCCTGGCCATGAATGTAATAACGAGTGTTTCCATACGAGCTGTAGACCCTCACTGCCCTAAGGGGCTCCAGCCCACAAACATCAGCCCCTTCAGACACCAGTTCATCAACGTGTGCCTGTGTAGCGTGATGGTCTGAATGCAGATCTGCTCGGAAGAGTTTAAATGTGTTGCTCTCCTCTCTACTCTGTCCTTTTCCTTCTCATCTCTCCTTTCTTCTCTCTCCTCTCTCCTTTTTCCTCTCTCCTCTCTCCTCTCTCCTCTCTCCTTCTCCGCTCTCCTCTAACCTCTCTCCTCTCTCCTTCTCTCTCCTCTCTCCTCTCTCCTTCTCCTCTGTCCTCTCCTCTCTCCTCTGTCCTCTCTCCTCTGTCCTCTCTCCTCTCTCCTTCTCCTCACTCCTCTCTCCTATCTCCTCTCTTCTCACTCCTCTTTCCTCTCTCCTCTCTCCTTCTCTCCTACCTCCTTCTCTCTCCTCTCTCCTCTGTCCTCTGTCCTCTTTCCTTCTCCTCTCTCCCCTCACCTTCTCCTCTCTCCCTCTCCTCACTCCTCTCTCCTCACTCCTCTCTCCTCTCTCCTCTCTCCTCTCTCCCCTCACCTTCTCCTCTCTCCCTCTCCTCACTCCTCTCTCCTCTCTCCTCTCTCCTCTCTCCTCTCTCCTCTCTCCTATCTCCTCTCTCCTCTCTTCCCTCACCTTCTCCTCTCTCCCTCTCCTCACTCCTCTCTCTTCACTCCTCTCTCCACTCTCCTCTCTCCTCTCTCCTCTCTCCCCTCACCTTCTCCTCTCTCCCTCTCCTCACTCCTCTCTCCTCTCTCCTTCTCCTCTCTCCTCTCTGGACTCCAGGTACCTCAGCTTCAACCAGATCGCCGTTCTGCTCCCCAGGGTCTTCCAGGATCTGCACAGGCTGGAGTGGTTGTACGTTCCCCGTAATGAAGCCGCGCACCGATGTTAATACAGGGTTTGGTATTCTGAGCAGTAGAGCACGTGGCCCCCGCCTGCGGGGCTAACAGGGAGGCCTTGGGGTGGCTGGACCCAGGTGGGGTGGCTGTTGGCGTTTGGATTGAATCGTGTTAACAAGGAAATGTTTCTGTTTCTGCAGAATCCTGGAGAATAACAAGATCCAACAGATCTCCTCCCTCACCTTCACCGGACTGAACTCCCTGGTCCTGCTGTGAGCTCCTCTTCATTCATCTGTCTCCTCACCTCCTCATCTCCTCACCTCCTCATATCCTCATCGCCTCATGTCTTCTTGTCTTCGTGTCTTTATATCTTTGTTCATCTCTTCACTCATTCATCCCATAAGTATGAACTCCCCTGACTACCCTGTCTGACTCAGTGTGTCTAGGGTGTTGCTGCTGTCAGTACCCTCCTCTGTTTGCGTTGTGAATGGAACCTCTGGGAAACATCTGCTGGAGCATTGTTCAATTCAATTCAATTCAATTTTATTTGTATAGCCCTTAATCACTATTACAGTCTCAAAGGGCTTAACAGGCCAAATATTTGTGACACCCCCCTTTACCCATGCCCCCACACGGGCAAGAAAAAACTCCCTTGAATCAGCAAGGAAGAAATCTTGAGAAGAAACGCAGTGTAGGGGATCCCTTCTTCCAGGGATGGTCAGGAGTGCAATGGGTGCCACAATTGACATACAGGTAAATACATGCACATCATATTAAAATGGTGATGGGGTTCTGGCCGGTTATCCATGAGGAGAGTCCCGGCATCCAGTCCAGTACCCGCAACACGCTAGAACAGACAGAATAGTGAATTAGAACGGAAAAGTACATAGTGGGAATGTATAATGTAATAAGAAAAGCACAAGCAAACAGAGTAGTCTTCACTTCGCATCTGTCATTTTCACACTCGAAATGCAAGATTATAGAGGTGCGTTTTGAGCTTTCCTTTGAATAGCTCCACAGAGTCAGCTTCCCTGATCACTGATGGCAGCCTATTCCATAGGAAGGGGGCTCGATAGGCAAACGCTCTCTGTCCAGCCGATTTCTTTTTAACCTTCGGCAATGAAAGAAGGCCCGCTCCCGAAGACCGGAGGGACCGAGAAGGACTATAAGGAATAATCAGGTCCTTCAGGTAGGATGGAGATAATCCATGCAAGGCGTTATAGGTTAGCAATAGCACCTTAAAGTCTGATCTGAAAGTTATTGGTAGCCAGTGTAAAGAGGCGAGAATAGGTGTAATATGATCAAACTTTCTCGTTCTGGTCAGCAGTCTAGCTGCCGCATTGTGTACCAGCTGTAGACTTTTTGTGGTAGAGTTCGGTAATCCCGAGAACAGTGCATTGCAATAGTCCAGTCTTGACGAAACAAATGCATGAATCAGTGTCTCTGCATCCACTGCAGATAACATTGGTCTGATTCTTGCAATGTTTCTCAGATGGAAAAAGGCAATTCTAGTTATACTTCTTATATGTTGGTCAAAGCATAATTGAGGGTCAAACAGGACACCAAGATTTTGAACGGACGCACTCTGTGGGATGGCGAAGCCATCCAACCACAGGAGACATCCTCAAACTCTTCCCGGTCCCGCTTCGAGCCGATAACTATCAGCTCTGTCTTCCCAGTATTAAGCTGTAGGAAGTTTTGTGCCATCCAGCCCTTCACAGCAGCCAGACAGGACTCAACCCTTTGAATCTGGGCCGAGTCCCCGGAATCTACAGGAATGTAGAGCTGGGTGTCATCCGCATAGCAATGGAAACTAATTCTGAAGCTGCGGATAACGTCGCCCAGGGGAAGCATGTAAATTGCAAAAAGTAATGGACCAAGAACCGACCCTTGTGGTACGCCAAAGCGCAATTTACAGTGCTTTGATTCTGCACCCTCATGATGCACAAATTGGGTTCTATCTGTGAGGTACGATTCAAGCCAACCAAGAGCCGTACCCCCGAAACCAACAAAGTGTTCAAGACGGTAAAGAAGAGTGCCGTGGTCGATCGTATCAAACGCAGCGCTCAGATCCAATAGCACAAGCATTGTGCTTGTATTTTTATCCAAAGCTAAAATGATGTCATTTACAACTCTTGTTATAGCAGTTTCAGTTGAGTGGAAATTCCTGAACCCCGACTGGAAAGGTTCAAAGAGATTGTTCCTCGTCAGATAGTCAACGATTTGCTTTGCTACAATCCTTTCCTGTACCTTGGACAGGAAGGGCAGATTCGATATAGGCCGATAGTTCCTGACTAATTCAGGATCTAGGCCAGGCGTTTTGAGTAGCGGGTTTAACACCGCAGCCTTGAAATTGGAGGGAACAATTCCTGTTGAAAATGAAAGATTCATAAGCGAGAGGATTGCAGGCCCCATCGTTGGAAGAAGTTCCTTAAGAACCCTGGAAGGGAGAGGATCCAACAAACAGGTTGTTGGCTTTGATGCCTTTATCACCCTCTCAAGTTCCACCAAAGAAATTGCCTTAAACTCCAAGAGAGTTGCGTCAGAGTTCACCATCCTACTTGGCAGGACCCCATCCTGCCCCACAGGATGTGTAGGATTAGCCGCACGGCAAGCATCAATTTCCTCTCTAATTGATTGAATCTTATTCTCAAAGAAATCCATGAATTCACCTGCCACGATCGATGAGCCTATGGTCTGAGTTTGTTTCTGAGTGAGACTCCTCACCGTGTCAAAAATAAACTTAGGATTGTTTCTATTCAAATTGATGATACTGGAAAAGTAGGCATTCCTGGCAATAGTCAGCGCACCCTTATAGGTGAGCAGACTGTTATGCTATGCAAGATGAAAGACCTCAAGTTTAGTCGAGCGCCATTTGCGTTCCAGGATCCTGCAGTTTCGCTTCAAAATGCGCGTTTCTGCATTAAACCAGGGGGCTGGTTTTTTCAATGTTCGTTTTTAGTTACGTTCGGAGCAACTGAATCAATGGCAACAGACAAGGCAATGTTGAGGTCATCAGTAAGGCACTCCACAGAACCACTATAGTTACAGAGAGGTGCAAGTGAACCAGATAACTTATCTGCCATAGCTGTAATGGTTGCAGGTGTGATGCGGCGACAGCTGAAAGTAGCTCGCTGATCGTCGCAGGGGCAGGATACCACCACCTGGAAAGTAAGCAAAAAGTGGTCTGATAAAGCTGAGGTGTAGGTAGAGACCACTAGCTGTGAAATGTCTACACCGCGGGTCAGAACGAGATCCAGCGTGTTTCCACCGATGTGGGTTGGGTGTTGGACGAGTTGTTTGAAGCCAAGCGTATCTGTAATGGACAGAAAAGCCCTTGCAAGGGCATCAGACAGGTTATTCACATGAATGTTGAAATCCCCAATAAGCAAAATATTGTCTGATTATGTAGCCAGATCAGCTGCAAAGTCAGAAAACTCATCAACAAAAACTGAATACGGTCCTGGGGGACGGTATACTACAGCTAAAACGAAGGAGTCTGGAACTCGTTTCGCTTCTCGGGGAGCTGAGGTGCAGAGCGCTAGCACCTCAAAGGATCTGAAAATATATCTATTCTTTGGCATTAAATTAAGCTTAGAATTAGATATCAGGGCTACTCCACCACCTTTCTTAACTTCTCTAGATACTTGGGTGCTAACGTAATGGGGTGGAGTAGCTTCGTTTAGGGCTAGAAGCTCATCTGGTTTTAACCAGGTTTCACAAAGCCCCAGTATGTCGATCTTTTTATCAATAATTAGATCATGGACCAAGAGCGCCTTCGATGAAAGCAACCTTATGTTCATGAACCCTATTCTGAGTGCTTCCTTTTTATTATTTTCAGAGGGAGTCCGGTTAACACTCAGCTCTGAAGCGGTCAAGGGGATGCCGCGGTTTCGACATACTGATTGCGGCCCTCGCCTGCGGGTTTTACACCTCGAGACAGCGCGAGGCCGCACCACCGTACATATAGGTACAGCGTTATTTTCAGAGGGAGTCTGGTTAACACTCAGCTCTGAGGCGATCAATGGGATCGCGATAATTCGACATACTGGTCGCGGCCCTCGCCTGCGGGTTTTACACCTCGAGACAGTGCGAGGCCGCACCACCGTACATATACATACACTCAGCTCTGAAACAATTGGTGCAATAGATCCTGGTTCAGCTAACCCATCTGCTGTTCTAGACTCTGTTCTAGACTCTGCAACGTAGACTATCATGTTGCTAGCAGGTTTGCTAAACTCCTGCAGCCCAGCGTGCTGTGAGTGGATGAGTGACATAATTGTGGCGCCTAACCCAGTAGGGTGTAGGCCGTCTCTCATGAGCACACCAGGGCGACCCCACAGGGAGGGCCAGTTATCTATGAAACCAAAGCCCTGCTCTGAACTATATCGTGCCAGCCAGCGATTTAGAGACAATAATCTACTATAACGCTCATCATTACCCTTATCGGGCTGAGGGCCAGAGAGAATTAATCGATGCCGACACATCTTTCTGGCGAAGTCACAAAGCCTAGCTATGTTGCTTTTTGCGACCTCAGTTTGTCTTGTCCTAGCATCGTTGGTGCTGACATGAACTACAATGTTGTCGAAACTAGTGTCGGTGTTTGGTGCATCTAATCTAACTCCGTATGAGGTCTGACCGCATGTCAGCACCCTAAGTTTAGCTTCAATGTCGGGAGCCCTGGCCCCAGGTAGGCAAATAACTTTCGCTGGTGTGTTGTTTTGGTGGCGATCAGCTTTCACTGCATTGTTCTGAAAGTTTAAAGGCAGAAGTCGGTTCTGGAAGAATCCACCTAGGGTTTATCATGTCTTATAATCATTCATATGTATTAGATTATATGTATTATGTATATGTATGCATTAGTATGTATGATGTATTATCTATCAATATGTATTAGATCACATTTATTATGTATTAGCATGTATTAGTATGTATTATAGCTTGTGTTTCTGGACCCCAGTGTTCTGCTGAACAACTCTCTGACCCGACTGGAGAACGTCTGCAAAGAAATGCCTCGACTCAACTGGCTGTAAGTTACAAATACATATCTACTCATGATATGTGATGTAGTGATGGTGTGTGTGTGTGTGTGTGTGTGTGTGTGTGTGTGTGTGTGTGTGTGTGTGTGTGTGTGTGTGTGTGTGTGTGTGTGTGTGTGTGTGTGTGTGTTTGTGTGCTTGTGTGCTTGTGTGCGTGCGTGTGTGTGTATGTGTGTGTGGCCAGAATAAGAAACAAGCTCCATATATAAATCGATAGGTTTGTATTAAAATGCTAAACAGCTCTATTCTGCACACATGTCCAACCTCCGTTTCTTGTCTGTTGTTCTGTTAATGAAGAGACCTGGAGGGAAATGAGATCCAGACTATTGGAAACACCTCCTTCTCCTCCTGCAGCCGGCTGACCGTCCTGTAAGTACAGAGAAAACCAACCCAGAGACAGGTCATTAAGGAGCAGGTAGGGGTTAGACAGTACAGACAGGTCATTAAGGAGCAGGTTGGGGTTAGACAGTACAGAGACAGGTCATTAAGGAGCAGGTAGGGGTTAGACAGTACAGAGACAGGTCATTAAGGAGCAGGTAGGGGTTAGACAGTACAGACAGGTCATTAGGGACCAGGTAGGGTTTAGACAGTACAGACAGGTCATTAAGGAGCAGGTAGGGGTTAGACAGTATAGAGACAGGTCATTAAGGAGCAGGTAGGGGTTAGACAGTACAGACAGATCATTAAGGAGCAGGTAGGGGTTGGACAGTATAGAGACAGGTCATTGAGGAGCAGGTAGGGGTTAGACAGTACAGAGACAGGTCATTAAGGAGCAGGTAGGGGTTAGACAGTAAAGAGACAGGTCATAAAGGAGCCGGAAGGGGTTAGACAGTACAGACAGGTCATTAAGGACCAGGTAGGGGTTGGACAGTATCGAGACAGGTCATTAAGGAGCAGGTAGGGGTTAGAAATGTATAGAGACAGGTCGTTAAGGAGCAGGTAGGGGTTAGACAAGACAGAGACAGGTCATTAAGGAGCAGGTATGGGTTGGACAGTATAGAGACAGTTCGTTAAGGAGCAGGTAGGGGTTAGACAGTACAGACAGGTCATTAAGGAGCAGGTAGGGGTTAGACAGTACAGAGACAGGACTTTAAGTAGGGGTTAGACAGTACAGAGACAGGACTTTAATTAGGGGTTAGACAGTGATCTCTGCCTGTGTTCTGTTGTTCTCCAGGGTTCTCCAGAGGAACAGGATCAGTGTGATCCAGGACCAGGCCTTCTCCGTGCTCCGCCTGCTAGGAGAGCTGTGAGTCGTCCTCACTCACAGAGCAGCTGAACTGGGACTCACTCAGACCTGGAGATCCTCCAGGGCCCCCCCCTCCACCCCCTCCCCCCCTCCCCCCCCCCCCCCCCCCCCCACTGAGGACTGGGCCCTGGAGGAATACGGCAGTACTTTGAACCGACAAATCGTTCTGTTCCTTTGAGTTTCTGTTTGATTTGTTTAAAGAGGTGTCTGAAGGTAAGAGATCACATCAGGGACTGAGACTAGGGGTCAGAGGAGGCCGGGGAGAAGGGAGGACTTCGGATCTCTGACTCAGGACAAGTTAGCCTTGGTGTTCTTTATCATTGAAGACAGTTTTCAACACATTTCATTCAGTCTTTCTAGTTTCAGTGTTCGCTCGTGCTAGGCTAGCGCACGGCAACGGGCAATACTAGCCTGCTAATTAAACAGTCTTACCCACTCCACAGTACACCCGAGGCAAATCAATGATGTAGCCAGACTATAGATGCAAATGTCTGTGTTGATAGAATAATGTTAGAAATAAAACTAACCTTGCATCGCATGAATCATCGCATTTTGAGGGACTAATTTCTCAGCAGCAGCGAAATTTAACATAGGTATCAGTCCGCCGCTGCCGTAGCCTATTACCAGGAATATAACACTGCTGCTGAGACACAAAAAGCAATGCAATGCAAGGTAGGTTTTATTTCTAACATTATTGTATCAACACAGACATTTACATCGACCGTCTGCCGTCATAGTTGATTTGCCTCGGGTGTACTGTGGAGTGGGTAAGACTGTTTTATTAGCATACTAGTATTGCCCGTTGCCGTGCGCTAGCCTAGCACAAGCAAACTCTGCAACTAGAAGGACTGATTGAAATGTGTTGAAAACTGTCTCCAATGATAAAGAACACCAAGACTAACTTGGGGATCAGTAAGGAAAATTCTGAATTCCCCCTTTAACTGAGAGGGCTGCTGACCTCTGACCTCTAGTGTGAGGGGTTCTGACCTCTAATGTGAGGGGTGCTGACCTCTGACCTCTAGTGTGAGGGGAGCTGACCTCTAAGCGTCTTAGAGTACCATATTAAGCGCTATATACATTTAATTTATTATTATTATTATTAATGTGAGGGGCACTGACCTCTAATGTGAGAGACACTGACCTCTAGTGTGAGGGCTGCTGACCTCTGACCTCTGTCCTCTAGTGTGAGGGCTGCTGACCTCTGTCCTCTAGTGTGAGGGCTGCTGACCCCTGACCTCTAGTGTGAGGGCTGCTGACCTCTGACCTCTGTCCTCTAGTGTGAGGGCTGCTGACCTCTGTCCTCTAGTGTGAGGGCTGCTGACCCCTGACCTCTAGTGTGAGGGGTGCTGACCTCTGACCTCTGTCCTCTAGTGTGAGGGGTGCTGACCTCTGTCCTCTAGTGTGAGCGTTGCTGACCTCTGACCTCTTTCAGGGATCTGTCCAACAACCGGCTGGCCTCCCTCCCTCCTCGTCTCTTCTCCTTCCTGGGGGATCTTCTCCAACTGTGAGATACGCTCTCTGCTCCGCCAGCACACCCCCACCCATCACCCACCACCCATCACCCCCACCCATCACCCAACACCCATCAGCCCCACCCATCACCCACCACCCATCACCCCCACCCATCACCCAACACCCATCACCCCCCACCCACCACCCACCACCCATCATCCCCACCCATCACCCACCACCCATCACCCCCACCCATCACCAATCACCCCCACCCATCACCCACCACCCATCACCCCCACCCACCACCCATCACCCCCACCCATCACCCACCACCCACCACCCATTACCCCCAACCATCACCCAGCACCCATCAACCCCACCCATCACCCATCACCCCCACCCATCACCCCCACCCATCACCCCCACCCACCACCCAGCACCCATCACCCCCACCCACCACCCATCACCCCCACCCATCACCCCCACCCATCACCCCCACCCAGCACACCCACCCACCACCCATCACCCATCACCCCCACCCATCACCCCCACCCATCACCCCCACCCATCACCCCCACCCACCACCCAGCACCCAGCACCTCCACCCACCACCCCCACCAACCACCCATCACCCCACCCACCACCCATTACCACCACCCATCACCACCACCCATCACCACCACCCACCACCCATTACCACCACCCATCACCACCACCCATCACCCCCACCTACCACCCATTACCACCACCCATCACCCATCAACCCCACCCCCACCCACCACCCATCAACCCCACCCATCACCCATCAACCCCACCCATCACCCATCAACCCCACCCCCACCCATCAGCTATCACCCCCACCCATCACCAATCGAATAGGCCTACTATTCACTTTTCCTTCGGCGAATACTTGTTAAATATAGATAATATACTACTCTCTCTGGCTCTCTCTCTCTCTCTCTCTCTCTCTCTCTCTCTCTCTCTCTCTCTCTCTCTCTCTCTCTCTCTCTCTCTCTCTCTCTCTCTCTCTCTCTCTCTCTCTCTCTCTCTCTCTCTCTCTCTCTCTCTCTCTCTCTCTCTCTCTCTCTCTCCCCACTATTCACAGAGCCTGATGTGAATAATGGTTTTAGTACATACTACACATGAACACTCCAAAAATAAACAAGATGACACTTTTTGCTGGGATTTATTTGTTTTAATAAGCGGTTTAATTGTTTTAATTACGAGAAGAGTTGACCGTCACGCAATATCCCGAGTTTGAGATCTCAATCATGGGATACTGCCCAATATACCGAGCCAATCAAATAGGAGGTTCACTTGTACTGTAGCATATACAAAATATATATATATAGATAATATGCTACTCTCTGGATCTTGCTCTCTCTATTTCTCTCTCTCCCCCTCTCTCTCTAGGGTTAACCTTAACCCCATGATGATGATGATGAATAATGTGAATATATATACATATATAGATAGATAATATAGTACTCTCTCTGTCTCTGTCTCTCTCTCTCCCTCTCCCTCTTTCTCTCTCTCTCTCTCTCTCTCTCTCTCTCTCTCTCTCTCTCTCTCTCTCTCTCTCTCTCTCTCTCTCTCTCTCTCTCTCTCTCTCTCTCTCTCTCTCTCTCTCTCTTTCTCTCTCCCTCTCTCTCTCTCTCTCTCTCTCTCTCTCTCTCTCTCTCTCTCTCTCTCTCTCTCTCAGGAACGTATCGCATAACCCTATCTTCCAGCTCCAGGTGGATCACTTCGCTGAGCTCCACAAGCTCAAGTCTCTGTGAGTGCTTTCCTTCAGTGCTTTTCTGCCTCCCTTCACCAGTGTTCAGGGATCAGGGTCTGGTGCTGAAGGCTTCCATCGTAGTTCAGGGTCTGGTGCTGAAGGCTTCCATCGTAGTTCAGGGTCTGGTGCTGAAGGCTCCCATCGTAGGTCAGGGTCTGGACTCCATGGACCTTTACGACACAGGAACGTCAGGCAGCACCTTCTGCCTGGCGGTGTCTTCTGAGTCTGCGGACGTTCCTCACAGAGGACAGTGTGGTGCAGACCTCTGTCCCCTGGAGGTATCTTCTCAGTCCGTGGCAGATGTTCCCCCAGAGGACAGGCTGGTGCAGACCTCTGTCCCCTGGAGGTTTAGGAGGAGCCACCGTGGCTCCGTCAACAAAGATGAAAGAAACGCATCAAGTGAATCTGAATATATAATATATTAATATAATCCTCTTGTTAAAACCCGTTAACACACATTAACAGGCTCGGTAAAACACATGAACACTGTTAATAGCAAACTTATTAATAGTTAATTAATCATGAATAATACAAGCAAGTATTTGTATTGTCATGTAATTTGTATTCTTGTCTTGTAAATGGAACTTCGAGTCCGGAATAAAGTATTCATTCATTGATGTCCATATGAGCCGGCTGTATTGTGAAGGTTCTTTCAGACGGCGAACCGTCTGTCTGGTTTAACCGCCGTTAAGTTACTCTATCCTCATTCAATACTTATTACAGTATATCATGTATCCCTTACAGACACATTCAAACCATTATGTATTTAATCTGGTTATGACTTGTTTTTTGGCAGACGTGTGCCATGTCTCCTCTCTATACGTACTCTTTATATAATGTATGGATAATGTATATAATATATAATAAATCTAATGCAATGCTGGTATAATGTAGACATAATGTATATAATGTACATATAGTGTATGTAATAACAGAGTATCCACAGCACCAGAGACGACTCAGCCTTCTGCCCTCCTGCAGGAGTCTGGAAGGTCTGGAGATCCCCAACATCCACCGCAGGATGTTTGAGCCGCTGCCCCACCTCACCCACATGTAGGTGGTGTAATATACCTCCACCACCACCACCACCATACCTACATGTAGGTGGTGTAATATACTTCCACCATCACCACCTCACCCACATGTAGGTGGTGTTACTCCATCACACCCCACCCCAGGCACATGTAGGTGGTGTAATATACCTCCACCACCTCACCCACATGTAGGTGGAGTTACCGTATTAAATATAACTTCCACTCCTCCACCCCTCCACACTGCTCCTCCACCCCTCCACCCTGCCCCTCCTCCCCCCTGCCCCTCCTCCTTCCTCCTCCTCCTTTCTCCTCCACCCCCCATCCTCCGCCTCCCTGGTCCCCCACCCTGCTCCTCCTCCCTCCTCCTTCCTCCTCCTCCACCCTGCCCCTCCTCCCCCCTGCTCCTCCTCCTCCACCCTCCTCCCTCCTCCTCAACCCTCCTCCCTCCTCCTCCACCCTCCTCCACCCTCCTCCACCCTCCTCCCTCCTCCTCCATCCTCCTCCACCCTCCTCCCTCCTCTTCCACCCTCCTCCCCCCTGCTCCTCCACCCTCCTCCCTCCTCCTCCACCCTCCTCCCTCCTCCTCCTCCCTCCTCCTCCACCCTCCTCTCTCCTCCTCCACCCTCCTCAGCTACTTCAAGCGGTTCCAGTACTGCGGCTACGCGCCCCACGTCCGCAGCTGTAAGCCCAACACCGACGGCATCTCGTCGCTGGAGGACCTGCTTGCCAACGTGATGCTGAGGGTCTTCGTCTGGGTGGTCTCCGCCGCCACCTGCTGTGGGAACCTCTTCGTCATCTGCATGCGCTCCTACATCCGCTCGGAGAACAAGCTACACGCCATGTGCATCATCTCCCTTTGCTGTGAGTCCCACACAGGAACACAGAGCATCTATAGGGACTAGTGGAGATACTATGTATGAATATATAGTATTGATAGTATAGACAGTATAGGTACTAGTGGAGATTTTATATATGAATATATAGTATTGATAGTATAGACAGTATAGGTACTGGTGGAGATACTATATATGAATATATAGTATTGATAGTATAGACAGTATAGGTACTAGTGGAGATACTATATTTAAGCAATAGATCACGCCAGGCTGTGGTATGTGCTCATTATACCACTGTTAAGGGGCGTTGTCCGGCCCCGACGCGCAGCGGAGGGCCGGCGACCCCCTTCACAGTGGTATAATGAGCACATGCCACTGACTGAAGTGATCTATTGCTTTTATACAACGGTTACTATTATGGCGAAATGAAAGTCATAGACACACTACATTTAAAAAGAAACCAAGAAAGTCAAAATAGCCGTTTAATTAAAGAATACAAAAAAAGTAGTCCCTCCTGGCTGCCGCTATGCATCGACGGTCGCTATGCAACACACTTTAGCGTCCCTCCGAGAGAAGAGCGGTTCGCCGGCAATTTATCCCATGGAGCAGTTCACTCGCCGTGTGCCTAAGCTTTCGTTAGTCTCTCCATTGCCTTGCTCACTCCCGGAGTAACAACATTTACACGCTCTCCAGAATCCAACATATGTTTTACTTTGTAACTGTTTCTACTTCCAGGCGCGGAGTGATATGCAAACTTTCACAAAATGATCGGGCGTCATAGCAGTTATGTATACGCTCATTATACAACAGTTGGGAACCAATCAGATCGCTGGATTTAGGTCCCCCGTTGTATAAATGAATAAATGAATTTATACAACTGGGGACCTAAATCCAGCGATCTGATTGGTTCCCAACTGTTGTATAATCAGATCGCTGATCGCAGATCGCTGGATTTAGGTCCCCCGTTGTATAAATGAATAAATGAATTTATACAACGGGGGACCTAAATCCAGCGATCTGATTGGTTCCCAACTGTTGTATAATGAGCGTATACATAACTGCTATGACGCCCGATCATTTTGTGAAAGTTTGCATATCACTCCGCGCCTGGAAGTAGAAACAGTTACAAAGTAAAACATATGTTGGATGATGGAGAGCGTGTAAATGTTGTTACTCCGGGATTGAGCAAGGCGATGGAGAGACTAACGAAAGCTTAGGCACACGGCGAGTGAACTGCTCCATAGGATAAATTGCCGGCGAACCGCTCTATCGGAGCCTTCTCTCGGAGGGACGCTAAAGTGTGTTGCATAGCGACCGTCGATGCATAGCGGCAGCCAGGAGGGACTACTTTTTTGTATTCTTTAAGAAAACGGCTACTTTGACTTTCTTGGTTTCTTTTTAAATGTAGTGTGTCTATGACTTTCGTTTCGCCATAATAGTAACCGTTGTATAAAAGCAATAGATCACTTCAGTCAGTGGTATGTGCTCATTATACCACTGTGAAGGGGGTCGCCGGCCCTCCGCTGCGCGTCGGGGCCGGACAACGCCCCTTAACAGTGGTATAATGAGCACATACCACAGCCTGGCGTGATCTATTGCTTAAATATAGTATTGATAGTATAGACAGTATAGGTACTAGTGGAGATACTATAGGCCTATATGAATATATAGTATTGATAGTATAGACAGTATAGGTACTAGTAGATACTAGGATAGATACAATATATTCATATATAGTATATAGACAATATAGGTACTAGTATATACTAGTATAGGTACTATATATTCATATATAGTACAGATAGTATAGATACTAGTAGATACTAGCATAGATATTATATATTCATATATAGTATAGATAGTATAGATATGAGTAGATACTAGTATAAATACTATATATTCATATATAGAATAGACAATGGTGATTTCTCTAAAACTGCAAGGGAAGCTCGGCTTCCCCTAAAATTTCAAAAAATAATTGTCAAATATATACTGTTGTGTTAACGTTTCATTGACTAAAAATGCGTTAGAAGACGTCCATTTCGAAGAAGAGTATGTTCAGAATCAGCTGCTTATCGCAGATCGTCCCGTAGCGTCACAGTGCATTTGCCTGTTGAAGCTCAGCGTCCATCCACTTCGATGGGGCTGCATAGAACAGCTTTTTTTAGTGTGGTCCTTGGACAATGCTGCAATTATGTCCCTCCCAGGGACGCTCAGCGTCTCTGGGGTCGAAGGACGAGTGGGCTCACCTTGAAGCTGGGCTTCTGTGTGAGCATTGTAGGGTTTGATTGATAGCAATTTTTTTTTTACAATTTTCTTTTTATTCATCAATAAGAACGCAAATACAAGTCATCAACAACATCGACGACCATAATTGAAAATTAAACAATAAATAAAATAAATAATAGAAAACAAAAAACAAGGAAAACAAAAGAAAAACCTGCTGTCATGTCAATTCTGTGTCAACTGCCATAGGGTCCACCTCCTCCATTTACTGTCCATCTGTGGTCCTGTCAGCCGTAGCCCTTGTCTCAGTCTTTCCATCATATATATTTCCCCCACTGTGTCCACCCAATGGGTCTGAGTGGGTAGATCCTCACCCCCCCATTTCCTTGTAATTACCTTTTTCTCAGCAACCATAAGTATCTTGAATAGATATGAGTCTCCATCATGTACAATATCCTCTGAGTAAATATACAGATACATCAGCTCATGGTTCATAGGAAATTCGTATCCCAGGATCTCTTGTGTTAACCCATGTACCATTCCCCAGAACCCTGTTATTTTGTGACAATTCCAGAAAATATGTGCATGGTTAGCATCAGATGACCCACAATTCCTCCAACATGACTTTCTTTTCTCAGAGTAGTTATTAGATATTTTAGGAGTGATGAAAAAACGTATACGATTTTTCCAGGAAAACTCTCTCCAGGCACTCGTGAACAGGTTGTTGTCTTATGTTTTTCCCACATATTATCCCATTCATCGTCAGGTATTTCCATGTCAAATTCTCTTTCCCATTTTTCTTTAATATATCCTGTTGTGCTTTTGTCATCCATTAATGCCTTATATAATGTAGTTATAGTCCTGACCCGGGATTGATAGCAATTTTGAACTATAAAACGTCGCCGGAGCTCTCTTTAGTCCTCAGTCCAATCACAGATTTTGCAAGCGAGTCAAAAGACAAACTGCAACCTATTTCTTGATTTTTGCTTGGCGAAATTGCTGGACAATTTTCATCATGCATTTCATATACTTATACACACAATTCCTTGTTTCAGTTTAACAGAATTCCCACATTTCCTTTTCCCGTTTGAGTTTCTTGGTGTTCCTTAAAGACATGGAGTTGGACAGTGCAATGCCTCTTTGCTTTACAAACTGTTCTCATTATAGGCAACAATTGGAGCTACATCTGCAGGTGTAGAAAGGAGCATCTCCTGTTTGAAGCGGCTCAAGTCCTACACCTGTAACACAATGGGCCAAGGCTGTTTAAGAATGCTGGCCAATGAGAGGAGACAAGTCAAGACAGCTAGTTGGTATGAGTCACAGAACATTTCCTTGAAAAGGAACAGAGAGCAGAATTTACATATAAATATATTGACAATTTATATGATGTAGGCCGAAAATGAGCTTCCCCTCATTGACAGACCAGCAGCCGCCACAGCAGTATAGGTTCTAGTGGATACTAGTATAGATACTATATTCATATATAGCATCTATAGTATAGTATGCTAGGGGTAGATTCATATATAGTATAGATCAGGGGTCTCAAACTTGCGGCCCGGGGGCCAATTGAGGCCCGCGGGATGATATTTTGTGGCCCCCTACTTGACATCAAAGTTTAGTGTTAGTGCAGCCCGCGCATTGTTGTCAAACGCACATTTTTGCTGAGTGGCTTGCCACGCTTTTTTATCACTTGTTGTGATAGGGTGACCAGATGTCCCGGTTTTGCCGGGACAGTCCCAATTTTGAGTTGCGTGTCCCGAGTCCTGACAAAAACCAAAGAACGCTAAAATGTCCCGGTTTCCACCAACCACTTTGAAATGTCCCCTGTTGTCAGCGATTACATAGCCAACGTGATCTAATTATAGCCCGATTATTAACTTAGATTGGGTCAATGGTGCTCCTTTTTTTCTATGGAATACTTGATGCGGCAGACTCCACCTCCAGCGGCCCCCAGGTAAGTTGAGTTTGAGACCCCTGGTATAGATAGTATAGTATAGATACTAGTAGATACTAGAATAGATACTATGTATAGTATCTAGAATTAACTGGGTTATATATCATGTTAGTGCTGTAGTGTTTAGGCCAATATATATATATATATATATATATATATATATATATATATATATATATATATATATATATATATATGTATGCAGGGTGCGATTTGTGAAAAAAACAGAGGGGGGGATAATTTTGAGAGACATTTTATTCAGGAAAAATAACCACACAACAGTGTGAAAACTTATGAAAACAGTTGATCTTGTGACCTTGTGTATCTAAACCTTACACTTAGGCTCCATAACGTAGGCGGTAGGCCTATTTTGAACGTGAACTTAACCACTGCATTTGCAGAAATATTTTCTCATAGCTAATATTGTTTTTAAATGTGCCAAATATATATATTTTTTTTTTCCCGATATCAGTTCAACAGAAAATATGAAATACCACAATGTGCTATCAAGACGTTTTTTTTTTTTTTTATGGGTTAATCGGGTAGACTATAGGTCAGACTACGAAAACAGTCCGCTCTGATGACGCACTTCAGCCTCTTTTTTTTGCTTTCCTGTTGGCGGATCGATAGCAGCGTGGTGACCCTGCTTCAACCACATCTCTGCAAATCTGCGGGCCGGGAAGGAGGCAACATCTGGTGCATTTACAGAGATGAAAAGCAGATTGTGCAGTGTGGACACATTCATTCTGTTTCTGCCATCTGTAAGAATGCGGTTCATGGCGCTGAAAACTCTTTCACACTCGGCTGTGGACACTAGGAGCATGGAGACAGCGGTGAGAACTTTGCGCATGCTCTCTCCTGTGACACCGTGACATTTAAACTCATGGAACTCCTTCAGGAGTATGGGACTGGTTGCGGCCTCTACAGCAAGAGTTTTGTGTATGGCGAGAAGTTTTTCATCGCCGTAGAGGATGCGCTCGTCTTCATCAGATGGCCAGTTTGATGGATTTAGAGCGGCGGCGGCAGAGATTATCCCGTTGTCATCCAGCCTGCGCTCACGCGCGACGCCTCTGACTCGCTCCCGGTAGATCAAAATCACAGCACAATCAAAATGAAGACGGACCCTGTGTATTTTGGTTGTTAATTATTACGATGTAATGGTGAAAATACTTTGGGTGGGGGGGATAATTTTTATCCCCACCGAGGATAAAAATAATTCAGCAGAGGGTAGGACGTGTAAACCAGAGGGGGGGATAATCCCCACCATCCCCACCGGCAAATCGCACCCTGTATGTATGTATATTGTAGCGGGCCTGTGGGTGTGGGGTTTCAATGCCACCAAGTTGAATAGATATTACGACACAACACAAAGAGAGCAGTTCAAAGGGATGGTTTATTTACAGGGTAAATCGGTATAACCAAGGGAAAAGGGTAATCCGAAGTCCGTAGTCCGTGTGCGGGTCTCTCACTCTCTTAGCCGTACCGAGCTTCCAGGCGATCACACGGATCCTGCCTGCTCGCTAGCCCTAGCCCTAACTCTGGCTTGTGGTAGCCTGCTCCTCTCTTCAACAGCAAGCACTCTAGCTTAATGGCCTTCAGGCCTGCCTCTTTACCTGGAGGAATTCCATATATGTCCTGGGGGTGGATCCAGCTGGTTGCCAGGCCCACCACTCCCCTCACTCCTCCCTGCCGTCTGCCACAATATATATATAATATATATATATAATATATATATATATATTTATACAACGGGGGGCCTGAATCCAGCGATCTGATTGGTTAATAACTGTTGTATAATGAGCGTATACATAACTGCTAGGACGCCCGATCATTTTGTGAAAGTTTGCATATCACTCCGCGCCTGGAAGTGGAAACGGTTACAATACAAAGCATAAAAGTAGTTGTATAAAAGCAATAGCACAGTTCACTGAAGCCTAAAAATATGTTGAATGATGGAGACGAGGGTGTAAATGTTGGAACTCCGGGAGTGAGCAAGGCGATGGAGAGACTAACGAAAGCTTAGGCACATGGCGAGTGAACTGCTCCATAGGATAAATTGCCGGCGAACCGCTCTAGCCGAGCCTTCTCTCGGAGAGACGCTAAAGTGTGTTGCATAGCGACAGTCGTGCATTTTGAAGGCAGCCAGGAGGGACTACTTTTTTGTATTATTTAATAAAACAGCTACTTTGACTTTCTTGTCTTTTTTTAAATGTAGTGTGTCTATGACTTTCGTTTTGCCATAATAGTAACCGTTGTATAAAAGCTGTGGGTCGCTTTGAGGCCCTCCGCTGCGCGTCGGGGCCGGACAACGGCCCTTAACAGTGGTATAATGAGCACATACCACAGCCTGTCGTGATCTATTGCTTAAATATATAGATATATATAGATATATTAGTGCTGTCAAGCGATCAAATTATCTAATCACGATTAATCGGATTAATGCCATAGTTAGCTCACGATTATTCGCGATTGATCATATATATTTTTTCTATGCTAAATATCCCTTGAATTCTTTGTCCCATTAATTTTTCTCATTTTAATGCTCTTATCAACATGGAGAAGTGCATCGGCTTTCCTTGTGCCAATGTTTTTTTATTGATAACAACATTGGCATATACTGATCAAAACAGGACGGTACAAAAAAAAAGCCTATAATGCAATTAAACGATGAACATACAAAGATATGCCTTGAACATAGCAGTCAGGCTACTGCTTCTTTGTTCTGAGCCCAAACATTTTTTTTTTTTTTTATAATAATTTGCGTTAATCGCGCGTTAAAAAAATTAACGCCGTTAAAATTGGTTTGCATTAACGACGTTAATAACGTGTTTAACTGACAGCTCTAATATCTTAGTGGTGTTAGGGTTCAACTGAACAGTGACCTGCAGGTGCTATTTACCGATAGGATAAAGGCTGAGATAGTTGTTTCTGTGTCAGACATCAATCCCTCTGCAACACGCTCTTATTTCCTCCGACCTGCCAAAGCCCTCCGCCTGTGAGGAGTCCTACCACAATAAGAGCGCGGGCGTTCCTGCGCTCTCCCTGCTGTGGCTGGGGCCGTAACGAAAGCTGGCCTGGTCGAGGCGCTGGATGTGGTGGTCCTCCTCCCTGATCGCTAGCTCGTTAACGCAGAGAGCGGCTGATCGAAGTACCTGGAGCACCTTAAAGAACACTATGGCTCAAAACGATCCTGCTGGGAGTGGAAAACCCTGCCCACGAGACCTGTTCCTTCTCTTTGGGTCTCCAGATGAGATCTCCATCTGGACACTGATGCTGATTATAAAACCTGGACCTCGATGTGGACGAGAGGCCGGCTGCTGTTTGACCAACGTTCCCTGGTGGTGGAGAGTTCTCCGTGGTGGAGAGTTCTCCGTGATGGAGAGTTCTCCGTGATGGAGAGTAGTCCCTGGTGGAGAGTTCTCCGTGGAGGAGAGTTCTCCGTGGTGGAGAGTTGTCCGTGGTGGGGAGTTCTCCGTGGGGGAGAGTTGTCCGTGGTGGAGAGTTCTCCGTGGTGGAGAGTTCTCCGTGGTGGAGGGTGCTCCGTTGAGATAGCCCTGCCCCCCCATGGTGGGATTAGTGCTCCGTGGTGGTGGTGATATCAGGCTGGTGGTTGAGAGGGCTCCGGCCCCCCACTGCACAGGGAGCAGGCTGACTGCTGGTTCCCAGCAGCCTGAAGGCCAGCCAGCCCAGTGCCGCTCTCACGCAGGGAGGATGAAACCAGCTCACAACGGGGGTCCGATCAGTGGGGGGGGCAGATCAGTGGGGCGGGGGCTGATTAGGGGCGAGGGGGGGGGGCTGTGAGCGCCACAGAGTGACGAAGATGAGTCCATTAGGACTTCCTGTTGAATATTTAATCACTGTTTTGCCGTGGGCTGTAAAATATGCAACGACTAACGTTCAATGGTGTTCTTCTCCGCATTTCAAAGTCAATAGTCATGCATTCATAAAATATGTACTTTGTAATGCTACTAAAGATACACAATGATACAATGCTTTTCAGCAGAGTTGATGTGTCACACACTAAGGTCCCTGCGTCCACTGTCTAACCCCACCTGTCTAACCCCACCTGTCTAACCCCCACCTGTCTAACCCCACCTGTCTTACCCGTCAATCTAACCCCCACTTGTCTAACCCCCACCTGTCTAGCCCCACCTGTCTAACCCCCACCTGTCTTACCCCATACTGTCTTACCCCACCTGTCTACCCCCCACCTGTCTACCCCCCACCTGTCTACCCCCCACCTGTCTAACCCCCACCTGTCTAACCCCCACCTGTCTAACCCCACCTGTCTTACCCCACCTGTCTACCCCCCACCTGTCTAACACCCACCTTTCCAACCCCTACCTGTCTAACCCCACCTGCCTAACCCCCATCCGTCCCCCCAGGTGCTGACGGGCTGATGGGCGTGTACCTCTTCATGATCGGGGCGTACGACCTGAAGTTCCGGGGCGAGTACAACCGGCACGCCGTGGCCTGGATGGACAGCGCGGCCTGCCAGGTGGTGGGGGCGCTGGCCATGCTGAGCACCGAGGTGTCGGTGCTGCTGCTCACCTACCTGACCCTGGAGAAGTACATCTGCATCGTGTACCCCTTCCAGTACGTGACCCCGGGCTGGCGCCGCACCGTCAGCATCCTGCTGGCCGTCTGGACCCTGGGCCTCCTCATCGCCTTCCTGCCCCTCGCCGGCAACCGGCTGTTCAGGAACTTCTACGGCACCAACGGGGTCTGCTTCCCCCTGCACTCGGAGCGGCCGGAGACGCCCTGGGCCCACGTCTACTCCATCGTCATCTTCCTGGGTGGGTGGTGCTCCACGCCACGCCCGGCCCTGATGGAGCACACGCACCTCTGGGAGGGACCTCTGGAGACCAGTAGGACCTCTGGAGACCAGTAGGACCTCTAGAGACCAGTAGGGCCTCTCTAGACCAGTAGGACCTCTGGAGACCAGTAGGACCTCTTGAGACCAGTAGGACCTCTGGAGACCAGTTGGACCTCTAGAGACCAGTATGACCTCTCTAGAGACCAGTAGGACCTCTAGAGACCAGTAGGACCTCTGGAGACCAGTAGGACCTCTGGAGACCTTCTGAAGGCCTATATAGACCGGTAAGACTTCTAGGGGACTTATGGAAGCCGCTGTAGACCACAGACCTGTCAGGGATTGATAGTCCTCTGTAGACCACAGACCTGTCAGGGATTCATAGTCCTCTGAAGACCCTCTTCATGCAAAATCTGTTGAAGCCCTGAGGCCCTTATATATATTATGCCTCCGCATCCCCTCCTCCTCCTCTTCCTCTGCTTCTCCTCCTCTCAGCATCTTCCTCCTCCATCTCTTCCTCCGCCGCTCCTCTCCTCGGCCTCTTCCTCCTCCTTTTCGCCTCTTCTCCCTCCATCCTCCTCCTCATTTTCTCCTCTCCTCCCCTCCTCCTACTATTCTTCTCCTCCTCTTCCTCTGCTTCTCCCCACAGCATCCTCCTCCCCTCCTCCTCCTTTTCTCCTCTACTCCTCCTCCCCTCCTCCTCCTTTTCTCCTCTCCTCCTCCTCCCCTCTTCCTCCTTTTCGCCTCTCCTCCTCTTCCTCTCCATATCTTCCTCGCTTCCCTAAATTTGTTTTGTCAAAACCAATTATGTGCTTTCTCCCCCAGAGCAATAAGATTGTCACATCAAATAACACTGGGATTTGTGTGCGTGTGGGTTTGGGTTGTGCATGCGTGTGTGCGTGTGTGCGCGTGCGTGCGTGCGTGCGTGAATGCATGCGTGTGTGTGTGTGTGTGTGTGTGTGTGTGTGTGTGTGTGTGTACGTGTATGCGTGTGTGCGTGCGTGTATGCGTGCGAGCGCGTGTGTTCGTGCGTGTGTGTGTGCGTGCGTGCGTACGTGAATGCATGCGTGTGTGTGTGTGTGTGTGTGTGTACGTGTATGCGTGTGTGCGTGCGTGTATGCGTGCAAACGTGTGTGTGTGCGTGTGTGTGTGCGTGTATGCGTGCGAACGTGTGTGTGTGCGTGTGTGCGTGCGTGTATGCGTGCGAACGTGTGTGTGTGCGTGTGTGTGTGCGTGTGTGTGTGTGTGTGTGTGTGTGTGTGTGTGAGTGAGCCTGCTAGCAAAGGGATCATGTTCACCACAGGAGTTTGTCATGAAAAAATTATGAAAGGAGCTAACAGCCAACAAACTAAAAGTAGGACTATCAGAGTCCTCTGGTGACCAGCATGTTGTTCTCTACTGCTCTGGTCTGAAGACCAGCCTTGTTGTTTTCTACTGGTCAGTTTTCTAGTGGTCTGTTCTATACTGGTCTGTTCTCTACCGGTCCGGTCTGTTCTCTACATGTCTGTTCTCTACTGGTCCGGTCTGTTCTCTACTTGTCTGTTCTCTACTGGTCCGGTCTGTTCTCAACTGGTCCGGTCTGTTCTCTACTGGTCTGGTCTGTTGACCAGCCTTGTTGTTTCCTACTGGTCTGTTTCCTACTGGTCTGTTCTCTACTGGTCTGTTTTCTACTTCTCTGGTCTGTTCTCTACTGGTCCGGTCTGTTCTCTACTGGTCTGTTCTCTCCTGGTCCAGTCTGTTCTCTACTGGTCTGTTCTCTACTGGTCTGGTCTGTTTTCTACTGGTCTGTTGACCAGCCTTGTTGTTTTCTACTGGTCTGTTGACCAGCCTTGTTGTTTCCAACTGGTCTGTTCTCTACTGGTCTGGTCTGTTTCCTTCTGGTCTGTTCTCTACTGGTCCGGTCTGTTCTCTACTGGTCTGTTTTCTACTGGTCTGGTCTGTTTTCTACTGGTCTGTTGACCAGCCTTGTTGTTCCTTACTGGTCTCAGTGTTTACATAGACGTGTGGCGCAAATTGGACATTAGAATCAACACCGAGCACTACAAATTGATTCTGCTTTTATTTATTTATTTTTTACGCGATTTTGAAATATAAATATCGTTCCGTTCATTCATCTCCGCATAGCAATCTTTCTCCCTGTCATTCTCGTTCACACACGCACACAGAGACAAGCGCACATACGTGCGCGGGTACACTACCACTTATTGGATGATCCAACTTATTGGATGTAACATATCACTGTTACATGCACACGCACTGACAGCGGATTCGCCCACTCCTCTCAACGCGCCTACAAAGGAAAACCCGAAGCAGCGGGATATTTGCGAATAATGTGAAATGCGGTTATAGTTTAGATAGATTATGGTGTTAGACCCCCAGCCTGTTCTGCCGTCGATTTGAATTCGCTCTGCAGCAGGGGCTGGAGATCGGGAAGATCGGGAGGTCCACTTTGAAATGAGTTTTGTGCCTGATTGCGCAATTATGCAAATCGAGCAATCCCCCCCCCCCCTGCCCCATCAGGACTCCACGTCTAACCCCCCCCCCTGGTCTGTGGGAAACACCGGGTCTCTTCTGGTTCTCTTCTGGTCCAGTCTGTTTTCTATTGGCCCGGTCTGTTCTCTACTGGTCTGGTCTGTTTCCTTCTGTTCTCTACTGGTCCGGTCTGTTCTCTACTGGTCTGGTCTGTTCTCAACTGGTCTGTTCTCTACTGCTCCGGTCTGTTTCCTTCTGGTCTGTTCTCTACTTGTCCGGTCTGTTCTCTTCTGGTCTGTTCTTCACTGCTCCGGTCTGTTCTCTACTGGTCTGTTCTCTACTGGTCCGGTCTGTTCTCTACTGGTCTGTTCTCTACTGCTTCGGTCTGTTTCCTTCTGGTCTGTTCTCTACTGCTCCGGTCTGTTCTCTTCTGGTCTGTTCTCTACTGGTCCGGTCTGTTCTCTACTGGTCTGGTCTGTTCTCAACTGGTCTGTTCTCTACTGCTCCGGTCTGTTTCCTTCTGGTCTGTTCTCTACTGGTCTGTTCTCTACTGCTCCGGTGTGGTGAACCCCTCTCTCTGGCTCTGTTGCTCAGGTCTGAACCTACTGGCCTTCCTGATCATCGTGCTGTCCTACGCCAGCATGTTCTACAACATCCAGACGACGGGCACGCAGACGCCGCTATACACCAACCACCTCCGCAACGAGCTCAGCATCGCACGGCGCTTCTTCAGCATTGTCATCACCGACTCCCTCTGCTGGATCCCCATCTTCATCCTCAAGGTGCTGTCCCTGCTGCAGGTCGACATCCCAGGTTAGCACGCACACACACAGACACACGCACGCACACAAACACATTCTGCTGCAGGTGGACATCCCAGGAACACACGCACACACAAATTCAACGGTAAAACGTGGAATATTGATTTTTTTTTTCTTGAAGTTTTCCATAATTTGGAAGAAGTTGATAAAGAAACAATATCAAAGTTGGCCTGATTATTGTAGTAACCTGAATGATTTTTTATTCAGACTAGTAGGCATTAATACATAAGTCTGTTTTCGATCGCACTGTTTTTAGTGGGGGGGGGGGATTCGCTACTTTGAGAAACCTGTCACAGATGCCGGCCAAGTCCTCTTAAAAACTATCAAATTAGGACTTTCGGCTTCAAATAACAATAACAAACAATGCCCACAATAGTAATAAGATTTAGGCATTTAACCATTTCGAATGAATGAATTCATGTCATGCATTACTTCGTTCATTCATTCTTCTTGCCAAAAAGAAAGGTTAGAAACTAACTATCAGCAGACATGTAGCTCAGTTTGCCTACCAAAAAAGTAGTAGCCTTTGTGATTACGGGCTGCTTGTCTAAAAGCTAGCTAGCTGTCTGATTATTTCGGTTGCTAAGCGACGTCAACGTCTTTGGCGGACTATTTCTCTGCTGATCAACGCTACGAATGCTGGTAACAAATAAATTGTATCCAGACACACCGTGTGAAGTTATTTTTTTGACGTGTATAGTTCACCGTCATGCAGGCTAATAAATAATAAATAATAGATCTGTTTTCGGCGCATTTAGGTCTATCTGCCTAAGCCGGCGTTGAAATAATTTCGATGTTGAATGTTTATGGCGCAGTTGGCGAAATAAACATTGATTTCATACAAATCATAAAAGCCTCTACCTGTGTCATTGTGTGTGCGTGTATCCGAGGTGCGTGTGTGCATGCGTGCGTGCGTGGGGGGTTCTTGATTGACCGATTTTCTAATATTATTTGAATACTTCTCAGCGAATATTTAATAGTATTTTTGCCAGAAATGCACATCCCTATTAGAAGGCGGATGGATGTCTTGAGCACTGTCGTCTCCTCCTTCCGCCATGATTCCAACTTCAAGAAACTTAAAAAAAAAAATTGTTGTAGGCTACACAGTGCGCCTGCGCGGCAACTTCAAGAGACTCGGATGAAGCGCTGGGAAGTATTTAACGGTTTTCACACCGCGGGCGCAGTTATCCACCGAGATAATAATTGTATTTTACATGAAAACAGTAATTGTTATTGACAAAAAATTTATAGGGGTTTACCGTTACACCGGTTACCGTAACATCCCTACCTGAGAAACCCCCCTGTGCATGTCCCTGTTTTGAGCTACGAGCTAGTTGAGATGTTTCAGATTAAACTTTATAATTTAAACTACTCTGACTTTGATCTTGGGTCGGGACAGACACTACAATATAGATGTGGACATCACAGGCTGTGTACATCTAACACTGACTTCTCCTTCTGATTCTCTCTGTTGCTCCCTCTCTCTCTCTCTCTCTCTCTCTCTCTCTCTCTCTCTCTCTCTCTCTCTCTCTCTCTCTCTCTCTCTCTCTCTCTCTCTCTCTCTCTCTCTCTCTCCCTCCCTCTCTCTCTCTCTCCCCCTTTCCCCCTCTCTCCCCCCTCCCCCTCTCACCCCCCTCTCCCCTCTCTCTCTCTCTCTCTCTCTCTCCCCCCCCCCCCAGGTACTATCTGCTCCTGGGTGGTGATCTTCATCCTGCCCATCAACAGTGCTCTGAACCCCATCCTCTACACCCTGACCACGCGGCCCTTCAAGGAGACACTGGTCCGCGTCTGGTCCAACTACCGGCAGCAGAGGCCCCTGCTGAGGGCCCCGTCGGCCCACCACCCCTCCCTGACCTGGCAGGAGATGTGGCCGCTGCAGGAGAACAGCCCTCCCCCCCCCACGCCCCCGGAGGTCCAGACTTACCCCCCCGAGAAGGTCAGCTTCAGCCCCCCCCGCCCCCTCCACCGGGACTCCCCAGAGAAGGTCCACCTACCGCCCCAGGACCCGGTCCAGGTCTCCCCTCCCTATGAGGTCCACCTCGACCTCCAGCAGAACCTCCAGATCCTTCATCCAAACCAGATCCAGACGACCCCCCCAGGGAACCACTCCCTACTCCTAGACCCTGTCCTAGACTCCACCTAGGCCCCCTCCAGGACCCCTCCCCACCAGGGCCACCCCCCAGGACAAGACCCCACCTAGACCCCCTCCATGAACCTCCACCCTCCCCTCCAGGTCCACCCCCCACTCCTAGACCACTACCAGACCCCCTGCAGGACCCCCCCCCCCCCCGCCAGGCCCACCTTCCACTCCTAGACCCCTCCTAGTCCCCAAGTAGACCCCCTTCAGGACCCCCTCCCCACCAGGTCCGACCCCCACTCCTAGACCCCTCCTAGAGCCCATCCAGGACCCTCTGCCCCCCAGGCCCACCCCAGACCCCACCTAGGTCTCTCCCTCTCAGGGACGAAGCGATGGTGGACCGGAGGCGGCGTGATGTGGACCGGCTCCGCCCGAACACCACCAGGCGGACGGAGGTGAGGTCCAGCTTAAGGTCTTCTTGAGGCCTGGACCAGAACATGAGGCCAGAGCACACTGAAGATAAAAGAAGGTTCTATAATTCTTCCAAATAGCCTCCAGTTTGAGGCAGGTGAAGAACCCTCACTCTGTTCTGCTGTTAAACCCTCACTCTGTTCTGCTGTCCCCCCCCCCCCCCCCCCCGCTGGGAGGGGGAGGAGCCACCACAAGCCCCGCCCTGTGACACAGTGACATCACAAGGGGGCGTGGTGTTCAGACAACTTGGAGGTGTTTGGCTCAGGGACTGTGAGTCAGACACACTCTACAAACCCTCTCCAAGGTCCTCCTGGGTCCTCAACAACGTGAAGCAGTGCTGCTGAGACATTACATTTCTTTCACTCAATACTACTTTATTTCTCCCGCACCAGGCCAGAAGGTGGGATGTGCACACAGCTACTTTTGTGAACCTTCTAAACAACAGGGACTGCTTAGAAACACGACACAGAAACCGACCCGTTCCACTATGAGGACCACCAAACGACCCTCAGTACTGCTAGACTCGGGCTGAGAGACTGACGCACAAAATAAAACGACTCCAGTGTTTCTGTTCTGCTCCAGGTTGAGCCGTCAGAGAGCGAGAATGGAAAATAAAAACACAACCGTTCTCCGACGCAGAGAGGAGGTGAACCCGGAGCCAATCTCCACTATGTGTGTGTGTGGTTTTGTAAATGGGCACTTCAATTCGAGGAGCTGTGATTGACGTGACTCAGAACGGTTTGTGATGAACCGCTTTAAAAAGCCGCGTGAAATGGGTTTGAGAGAGCTGCCCCGCAGGGGTGAGATGCATGTGGGTCAGGAGGCATCGGACTGAACCGGTTAACCAGCACTCATCTTCATACTCCATGGTGGGTTAACAATAGACGAAATGAGCGGTTAGATTTTACTGAAGCATTGCCTGACAGCAGCATTTGTAATAAACATACAAACCTTGAGTGTAACACTGTGTTTACTGAGGGCAACATAAAGCCTCAGCCCATATCTCCCTCCTCCCTCCTCTCCCCCCCCCCCATCTCAAGGGCTGGTAAATGGTTTCTGCTCGGATTGTACATATCATGTTCCCTATGTACATTGTTACTGAGCTGAGTGGTTTGTGTGTAGGAGTGGTGATAACTAGAACCCTGTTATGTCTTTACTGCCAGTATTACTGTCTGAATGTGTTGTCTCTATGGATGTCTATGAAATTACTCATTTATTTTAAAAACATTTGAGGCCAAACATTTCTTTGTGTAATAAATGGGTAACGTTTGAAAATGTCATTAAAGGTTGTGTGTTTGCGTTCCCCTGTGTTGTGAACGAGCTTTGGGCTCCAGTCAGGGCTCTGCCCTCTGCTGTCTGCAGATTTAGGTATCCTCTTCTCTTGCATATTAAGTTTACCAATACACCATACCATACAAAACTAACTTTATTCACATAGCGCCTTTCGTGCACAAGGTGCTTAACAGAACAGTATAAAATACAGCAGTACAATTTTCATACAATAGTACAGTGAAAATAAATGATAATATAAGTAAGAACGATAGTATAAAATATATGTATCAATGTAAAAAAATATATACATATTTTATCATGCTAACTGAATATGAACGTTAACATGAGGCCAGACGTTATTTTATTGTTGGCAGCGGCTATTCGTACGGCGACCGAGCTTGTCACGTGACTGCACTTGACCTATCAGTCTGCTCGGCGCTAACCCTAACCCTAACCGGGCCGACCGTAATTATAGTAATAACACTAACCCTAACCCTTACCCTAACCCTAACCCTAACCATAACCATAACCTGCCGTGAAAATAGACTGATGCAGTATTTTTACGGCGCTCCGTACGAATAGCCTAATTGCTATTCTTACGGTCGCCATACGAATAGCCACTACCTTTATGGTTGTAGTGAAGCAGACCCCTCCAGGTTCTACTGAACAGATCCTCAGTTCAGGACAGAGACCACATGGGCTGGACTGGGGGTCAGACCAGGTCCAGGACTAGAGACCACATGCTGGGCTGGACTGGGGGTCAGACCAGGTCCAAGACTAGAGACCACGTCCCGGGGCTGATTGGGGGTCAGACCAGGTCCACGACCAGAGACCATGTCCCGGGGCTGACTTGGGGTCAGATCCTCGGCCCGGCTGCAGTCCTCTGACCAGTAGGGATTAAACCTTAACTCTAGTCTAAAACATAACTCTATTTTCTCTCACATTCCTTACACGCTAATCACGTTGTTATCATCATTATTTACCCATAAATGGGTAAATAATGATAAATGATCAATGATAAAATAAATTTATTTTATATCTACATCTATATATACTCAATGCCTGTGCTGTTAATAATCATCTAAATGTTGCTGATTCCTTGTCTAAGATAACTAACTTACATGTTGATATGGATAATGTTGGGCGGGAGAAATAAAAGGTTATGTAGAAAACCAGGACGATAGAACTAAACTAAAGGACGCGGACCCTTTAACGATATACTGGACTCTGATTGGTCGACGACGCTGGGTTGGTGCGCAGGCGCAGCGGTATGTTATGACCCGTGTTTCGTAAGGTGGTTCGTTGTGTAAAGCAGGATGGTGTCCACCTCTGCCTAGCTTTAAAGTTAATCTGACTGTTCCTGATGCAGACCCCCTGCTGATGAAGAAGTGAGATGACGTCAACGATGTTTCCCGCCGGCAGATACTGGTTTCATGGTGAGTGCTAGCTCGGCTAACTCTACAGCTCTAGCTCTAGTTGCTACACTCAGGGTTAAAGGTTCTGAGTTGAACCGGGATCACATCCGCCCGTCCTCCCGGTGACCAGACCAATCAGGGATCAGTAATCGGGGGTGGGAAGAGCCCTGGAGCGAGGATCTGGATGTGGGTGAAAGGTCAGCAGAACCGGGTCAAGGAGGTTGTGGGTGAAAGGTCAGCAGGAACGGGTCAAGGAGATTGTGGATCAAAGGTCACCAGGACCGGGTCACGGAGGTGTCCTTGCAGCGTGATGTCAGTGTGGTCGCTGTACACGTGAAGCAGATCTGATGAAGCCCCTGTCCAAACAGCTGTCAGACCACGCTGCAGAGCTGTGATTTCATGATGTCACCATTCCTCCCTTCCTCACACGTTATCGGGAGTTTGATTTGTTATTGAGGTGGAGTTTGTTTGGTCAAGGTGGAGCTTGAAATGTAGCCCTACTGTGTAGCCTCCACGACGTTAGTTATAACGCATGTTTATATAGTTTATATACTAAAAGCCCTAAATGTAAATGTAGTTTACAGTGTATATCACCGTCCGTTAAAACACGATGAGGGGAGAGGGGGTCTAGTCCGATTGGATCTGGTTCTGACGCTCTGTCCCCCCCCCAACAGCAGGGCGATGTGTACGGGCCCTGAGAAGATGCCCCCGTCTGGACCCCGGGGCCCTTGGAGTCCGGCCCACCGCCCGCCGCTGGGCCAGCAGCGACGCCCCCAAGATCACCACCCACTACAGCATCCACCCCCGGGACCAGGACCCCCGCTGGGAGGGTGAGGACCCCCCCTGAGGGAGAGATATAGATCTATATATAGAAAGATATATATATATATATATATATATATATATATATATATATATATATATATATATATATAGGGAGAGATATAGATATAAGCAATATCACACTCGAGGTTGTGCAGTGATACTGAATATCAGCATATAAGTACAACAGCACGACCTTGAGTGTGATATGGGGGCATCCGTGGCATACTGGTGAAGGAGTTCGACTGGTAACTGGAGGGTGGCCAGTTCGAATCCTGAAAAAATCCACGGATGAGGTGCCCTTGAGCAAGGCATCTGAAACCCCCACCTGCTCCCCGGGCGCTGCACCGCGGCAGCCCACTGCTCCGGTAGTGCCGGTGTGCCCCCATGTGTGTGGACCTCTGTGTGTGTATGTGTTCACCGGCTACCCGGATGGGCAAAAGCAGAGAAAGAATTTCCCCCTAAAAAGGGATGAATAAAGGACTTAACTTAACCTAACTTAATATGGATTTTATACAACAGTTCTACAAGCACCATTTATTAGTTAACAGTAATAAGCAACAACAGATTCTGATTTGTTTGTTTATGTAATGACTTATTTGGCTCCGTTAACACAAATAGATCCGCACCTGGAGGTTTGCGCTGAAGTATCCAGCCTTCTTTCCTTCCCTTCGTCTTCCTCTGACGACCATTCGTAATTCACCTCAAATGTTACGTATGAAAACATGTTCATCGTTGAGTTGCAAAGTTTGTTGCAATCTAAGCTACATAAATATCATGAATATTATTGACGGTTTTTAAAACACCTGTAAAGCGGAGTGATTTCATGTATAGTTAAAAGACCCGGTGCTGTTATACTCTATATCAGCACTCATGGAATGCCTCTTGTCCAATCAAACTTGGTCGGAACTAACTGTTGTATAAAGATAGATATGGTATATACACTTGATCAGAGTTCACCTAGACTCTGCATAGCCACGTGCATGCTCTTCCTGGCACTTAATGTAGGCCCTTACTGTACCTCGCACTTAGTTATAGTTCTAAAATGTGTAGCATCTTATCCTAGCTATCTCTGTTGTATTGTTGTATTGGAATGGGATAGAATAGTGATTGTTAGTGCTTGGCACTTGGTTCTATGAACATCCTTACTGTGCTGACAGCGATATATTGTTGTTTCTCTTCTGACAAATGTACTTATCGTAAGTCGTTATTATGGATAAAAATGTCTGCTAAATCCCCTGAATGTAAGTGTAGACATAGATATAGAAATATATTAGAGCTGTCTGTTAAACGCGTTATTAACGGCGTTAACGCAAACCAAATTTAACGGCGTTAATTTTTTTATCGCGCGATTAGCGCAATTATTTTATAAAAAAAAAAAAACTTTTTTTTTTCTTTGGCTCAAAACAAAGAAGCAGTAGCCTGACTGCTATGTTCAAATGACATTTGTTCAAAGCAGTCGTTTAATTGCACTATAGGCTCTTTTTTTGTATCGTCCTGTTTTGATCAGTGTATATGCCAATGTTGTTATCAATAAAAAATCATTTGCACAAGGCAAGCCGATGCACTTCACCATGTTGATAAGAGAATTAAAATGAGAAGAATTATGGGACAAAGAATCAAGGGATATTTAGCATAGAAAAATAATTTGCGATTAATCGCGATTAATTAGAGTTAACTATGACATTAATGCGATTAATCACGATTAAATATTTTAATCGCTTGACAGCTCTAAAATATATATATATGCCAACGGTTCCCATGGCTACGGTTAGGACTACTCTCAGTCCGTGGTTCCAACCCTCTCGAAGGTTTTTGCCTTCAAGCAAGGCATGGATGAAACCTTCAGTTTTCCTAAAGAGTGGGCGCGCTTCAGATCAAGTATGCGTTGCGTTGCCTCGCATAACATAACGCATCCTGGATGGATGCGTTATGTTAAAAACGTCAGAAATGCTGGTGATAAATGTCACATGGCTTTAAAAACTCGCGGGAGCTGTAGAGTAACTCCCTCCGTCTGCTTTTCTGTGCATAGGGTCTCAAATAATGCGGACATAAGAAACACCCCTCAACATGGCAAATGACATAACTCCTTCCATAGAGGCGTGCCCTCTCCGAAACTATGCCTGTTCAAACAACGAGGAGTGCGCCTGTGTCCGACTTGACATGGCGGGAACTTGACGTGTTTCTGACTAGTTCCGGCGGATGTTCTCAAGTCTCGTGCATGCAGGCGATGTGAAACGCAGCCCGTGACTCTAACAGGAAGTGGGCGCGGTGCTTGCTGCAGGGACGGAGATGGAGCGCTTCGCGGACCAGGCGGACGTGGTGGTGGTGGGGGCGGGGCCCGCCGGCCTTTCCGCCGCCATCCGGCTGAAGCAGCTGGCGCTGGCGGAGGAGCGGGAGGTGCGGGTGTGCGTGGTGGAGAAGGCGTCTCAGATCGGAGCCCACACCCTCTCAGGGGCCTGTCTGGAGCCCAGCGCCCTCAACGAGCTGCTGCCCGACTGGAAGGAGAGAGGGGTGAGTCCCCTCCCCCCTTATGTCTCTCTGCATATGTCTCCCTGACCCTCTCTTTAATTTCTCTATTAATATCTCCTTCACCCTCTCATTAATCTCTCTCTCTCTCTCTCTCTCTCTCTCTCTCTCTCTCTCTCTCTCTCTCTCTCTCTCTCTCTCTCTCTCTCTCTCTCTCTCTCTCTCTCTCTCTCTCTCTCTCTCTCTCTCTCTCTCTCTCTCTCTCTCTCTCTCTCTCTCTCTCTCTCTCTCTCTCTCTCTCTCTCTCTCTCTCTCTCTCTCTCTCTCTCTCTCAGGCCCCCCTCCACACTCCAGTAACTGAGGATATTTTCAGCATCCTGACGGAGAAGCACAGGATTCCGGTCCCCATGTTGCCAGGTAGGGCCTTCCATCTCCCTCTACAGCCCCTCTAAAAGGATTCACGTTCTATGACTTTATTTATCGGTCGATATATGTATTTATTAGATGGAATAAAAAACATGTCAAAGTTTTGCAGCATCTGTTGAATGCATGGAGAAAACATAGATGTCACTATATAACATATCTATCTATAGATATCTTTATGTAGAGAAATCTATAGAAAACATATCTTGATATTTTTATATAGAGATATCTATAGATAACAACATATCTTTAGAAATCTTTATATAGAGATATTTATATATAACATATCTATAGATGTGTAGTGTATAAATGCTGATTGCCCTGGTCCTTTGTGATGTGGTCTCACCCCCCCCCTTGATGTGGTCCGACCCCCCCCTGATGTTGTCTGACCCCCCAGGTCTGCCCATGAACAACCACGGGAACTACATTGTGCGTCTGGGAAACCTGGTGCGCTGGCTGGGGGAGCAGGCGGAGGAGCTGGGGGTGGAGCTGTACCCGGGCTACGCCGCCGCAGAGGTGACCGCTACACCCGTGTATCACACCCCAGCACTAGATTTTGTTGTTTGTGTGAAGGAGAGAGGGGGTGTGGTGGTGGGTGGAGGTGTGATGGTTGAGTGGAGGAGAGGGGTGATGTGGTGGGTGGAGAAGAGGGATGGTTGTTGAGGTGGGATGTCAAAGGGCGTGCCCCAGGGTTCCATACTAGGGCCATTGTTGTTCTCAATATATGTAAACAATCTTTGTGACAAAATATCCAATGCTGCCTGTCATTTCTATGCAGATGATACTGTTATTTATTGATCATCCCCTTCAGTTGTAGAAACTTTTCATTTCCTGTTGTCTGCTTTGGATGTTTTACAGTCACAACATTTTTTTCAAATGGTAAAGGGCTTCCAAAAGATCTGCCAAAGCTTTTAACAACCCACAAGGTCAAAATTGAAAGGGTCAATTTGAACAAATACCTGGGTTTTATTATTGAAGAAAATTTGTCTTCAAACTTCATATTGAAAAACTTCCAAATTGAAAATTTAATTAGGTTTCTTTTTTAGAAATAAATCATGCTTCACAATGCAGGCCAGGAAACATTTGTTCACTGCAACCTTTTTACCATTGTTGGATTACGGTGACCTGCTATTTATGAACGCACCTGACCAATACCTCCAAAAATTGGATGCTGTCTAGCACTATGCTCTGCGATTTTTAACTGGCTGTGGAAATCGTGTCCATCATTGTACCCTACCTGTATATGCCTCTGCAGAATATCCATCACTCTCTGTACGCAGACTCTCACACTGGTCGTTTTTATAAGTGTCTCATTGGACTGGTCCCCTCCTATTTATGTGTCATAAATAGGAGACCTGTTAATGTGTCTTATTAATGTCTTCAAACAAAGTTAATTATGGTTTGCGCTCTACAGATGTTGGTACTCGGGGCTAGAACTGAGTAAGGGAAAAATGACTTTAACTATGCTGCGCCTTCTGCCTGGAGCACTGTACAAAAGCCCCTGAAGCTGTCAGAGCTGGTTACCTTAGGGGAATTCAAAGTAATGCTGAAGGACAGGGAAGCTAGTTCTCTCGGAAAATGCAACTGCTTGTAAATTTCTATTTTTGATAACAGCCAGGTGTATTCATTTTGTCTGTCGCGGTTTATTTATTTTTATTTGAGCTGTAGTGATTTAATTTTCATACATAGTCGAGATTTTATTTCTACCTGGTTGAATAAAGGATTGATTGGTTGGTTGGTGGGTGGGTGGAGGTGTGGTGGGTGGAGGTGCGTTGGGTGGAGGTGTGCTGGGTCCCCCTGGTGACCCTGCTCTCTGCTCCCCAGGTTCTTTTCCATGAAGACGGGAGCGTTAAAGGCATCGCCACCAACGACGTGGGAATCGCTAAAGACGGCTCTCCTAAGGTATGTCTTCTGTCCCCCTTCCCTCCTCTCCCCCTGACCCCCCCTCCTCCACCCCTCTAATTTCATCATATATCAGTGCACCTGTTTGTTGTGGAGGTCTTGTTCCTGTCTGCTGCCCTCTGGCTTTTTAAGAGGAGGGTCCTCTTCAAGGGATGTCGTAATCAGACAGACCTACACGACCAGAGTGGGGGTGTTCAATCTCTGCCTGGCCCAAGGGCAGATGGTGGGGTGGTAGTTAAAGTCTGCCTCTCCCCAGGACACCTTTGAGCGGGGCATGGAGCTGCACGCCCAGGTCACTCTGTTCGGGGAGGGCTGCCACGGCCATCTGGCCAAGCAGCTCTACCGGCACTTCAACCTGAGGCAGAACTGTGAGCCTCAGACCTACGCCATCGGACTCAAGGAGGTACAGCACTCGCCCCTTCATCTTCAAACCTTCATCTTCCCTTCATGTTCCCCTCACCACTCCACCCCTTCATCCTCACCCACTCACCCCTTCATCTCCCCCCCCCCCATCATCTTCACCCCTCCAACCTCACCCCTTCATCTTCACCCCTCCACCCTCACCCCTCCACCCTCACCCTTCATGTCGTCATACTAACACTGTTCATGTAAGTGCTGCTCTGCTCTACCTGTGTGACCGTTTCCTGTGTGTGCTGACTGCTTCCAGTGTGACTGTTTCCTGTGTGCTGACTGCTTCCTGTGTGCTGCCTGGTTCTCCAGGTGTGGGTGGTGCGTCCGGAGAAGTGGCGTCCGGGCCGGGTGGAGCACTCGGTGGGCTGGCCGCTCAACAGAAACACCTACGGGGGCTCCTTTCTTTACCACCTCAACGAGGGCGAGCCGCTGGTGGCCCTTGGCTTTGTGGTGAGTCTGGGGGGATCTTAAGGTTTACAGATCTTAAGATCTGTAAATAAATAAGAGATCCGCCCCAAACCACAGTTCTAGTGTTGGTTCCCAGTGGGGTGTTCCACAAAGCCGGTTTTATCACATAACCGGGTAAGTTAACCCAGGGTTTGCTGTAACCCTAGGTTTTCCGTTCCAAAAGGATCACGGTATGTTAGTTGCTATAGCAACATATGCTCTGAAACAAACCTGGTCGGACCAGGTTTTGCGCAGGTTAAGTTTGAAACATAACCCGGTTTTGGGTATTTCAACCGGCGTTCACCGCAGATTTCATATGTTCACAATGGCATGCCCTTTTGATGAGAGAACTGCTGATATCAGAGCGCAAATTATACGTGCAACCCACCGGGAACGATTGATAAGACCACGGCTCGACATCTTGGCATATTGGATGACTTTTTGCTGGAGTGGAGAGATAGATTCTCGCGCAAATCTTTAATATATTAAAATAGCCTTACATAGCCAACACTACCGATCGAGGACCTGGCCTCAGTTCACTCCAGACTATTTGCGTAGCCCTCCGTTTTTTTCAAATGGTAGTTTTATCTAGGCTATAATGCTGGAGATGCTGAGCACATCACAGTCGTTTCAGATGACCCATCCAAGATTTGTATCGGCCTCCTATCATACAAAGAGCAATATTGTCTGAGTACTATGCCGAGAGGCATTTACAACTTAAAGTATAAAATTGTCCTAACGGACTTGCATCCACTGGAGAATGTTCGATCGTAGCCGGCGGCTTCATTACAAGCACTGATCCATCTTGATCTGTGAAGTTGATGAATTGTCACTTTTAGGTTTTCTACCCAGTTACCCAAAAAAGAAACATTTGGAATAGTATGCGCTGTGGCAAGCACACGGTTTGCATGTGTTACTTCGAAGGCAAAAAAAATCTAAAATACAAGAAAACACAAAAACCTACATTCAACCAGTGTGGGGTATGGCCCATGACTCTCTGAGGTGGTACCTCCAGGTACCCCCTCCATGCCAGGGCGCCCTGAATTTATGTTTATTAACAGCTCCTTAACAGATCCAGTCTGCCGACTGTCGGCCTTTTCACGATTGGCTTAAAAAAATGGCTTATTTAAATTTATACCAATACGATACAGTGGGAAAAGCTTACCAGTTTGTATGTTTTTTATACTTCATTTTTATACTTGATCCTCTGACCGCTTGGAAGCAATCGGAGTAGCCTACATATTGTTTTAGAAGAAAGGGGTTATGTGGTAGCATCTTTAAGAATGCTTAACTGGGATATTTATATATTCATGGCTCAAATATTAAGGATCATGCTTTTGACGTGTAACTAACGCATTTACGCGGTCAGCGATCCGCTGCCAGGCTTTGGTTCTCCGGGTTCCAGAGGTTTTAGCGTTCCCTTTTCTTGTGATAATGTCCTTCTCCTCGTCATAGCTCTCCAGGAGAACCTGGAGTTCCATTTCATTGAAATAAGCGGCCCGTTTCGCCATATCGATCAGGGTTTCCATGATCCATACATCACGTCTTTTTAAGTTTGGCGTGGACGCGCACAACCCTGTGTTAACCAACCCCGAGTTGATTGAACTAATGCATAACCGCTGCTGTGGAACCGAAAACTCTGGGTTGGTCGGCACAGGGTCAATCAACCTAGAGTTCAGCGTTAACTCAGTGTTTGTTAAACCTCCGTTCGTGGAACACCCCTCTGGTGTCTTTCTTGGTTCTTCAGTGTTGATGTGTTGGTTCTTCGGTGTTGATGTGTTGGTTCTCCAGTGTTGATGCGTTGGTTCTTCGGTGTTGATGCGTTGGTTCTCCGGTGTTGATGTGTTGGTTTTTCGGTGTTGATGTGTTGGTTCTTCGGTGTTGATGTGTTGGTTCTTCGGTGTTGATGTGTTGGTTCTTCGGTGTTGATGTGTTGGTTCTTCGGTGTTGATGTGTTGGTCTGTGTTCCCCAGGTGGGTCTTGACTACTCCAACCCCTACCTGAGTCCCTTCAGAGAGTTCCAGCGGTGGAAGCACCACCCGTTCGTTGCCCCCACCCTGGAGGGGGGCGAGCGCATCGGCTACGGGGCGCGTGCCCTCAACGAGGGCGGGGTCCAGGTGGGTCTATTCAGTCAGAACCCCCAGTGAGGTCTAACCAGTCAATAGAACCCCCACTGAGGTCCAATGAGTCAGTAGAACCCCCACTGAGGTCTAACCAGTCAGTAGAACCCCCACTGTGGTCTAACCAGTCAGTAAAACCCCCACTGTGGTCTAACCAGTCAGTAGAACCACTGATCCATACCCAGCTGTCCATCTAGGACAGGTGAGGGTTAGCATCTGGGGTGAGAGAGGTCGTCTGCCCGGGGTGACCCTGTGACCTCTGACCCCTACAGTCCATCCCAGAGCTGACCTTCCCAGGAGGCATCCTGATTGGCTGCAGCCCTGGCTTCATGAACGTCCCCAAGATCAAAGGGACGCACACGGCCATGAAGAGCGGCATGCTGGCTGCCGAGGCCGTGTTTCCTCGGCTGGCCGTGCTGGAGGAGGACTCCGCCCCCTCCGCAGGTAACTCCTCCCCCTCCTCAGGTACCTCCTTCCCCCCCCATCTTGGGTGTACTAAGGATCCCGTTCCTTTGATCCACATCTCGCTGCTCGTGGCCGCAGAGCTTCAAAGAACATTTCTGAGGAGAGGAGTGACTCTCCCATGCCGTTTCTTCTCCTGGTTACTCCTCCACTCCCTTCACTGTAGAACTCGTCTACAAGACAACTATCTTCAACTATCTTCAACTGTGTTCAACAGAGAATGAGCTCCTCGATATGTTGAGTTACTTAGTAAATGCACTTTATTGCAGCACTGAGGCAGGTTGTTGATTTGATGAATCTTATGAACACTTTTGGGTCGTTTCTTCATTGATGATGAACTCTCCACCACTAAAGAAACACAATGTCATACCTGGTCCCCCCTGTGCCCCTGGTCTTACTGGTCTCACTGGTCCCCCCCAGGTCTCCACGTCCCGGAGTACGCTGAGAGCCTGAAGGCGTCGTGGGTGTGGAAGGAGCTCCACGCGGTGAGGAACATCCGACCCTCCTTCCACAACTACCTGGGTCTGTACGGGGGCATGGTCTACACCGGCATCTTCTATTGGATCCTGAGGGGCAAGGAACCCTGGACCCTGAAGCACTGCGGTAGGTCGACCTCCCCACCACCGGGGGGCAGCACCCACACTGACGGCTCAAAATGTTGGAGGGATTTCAACACGGAGCCCAGGGCTGAGCCAGACGTGTTACTATAGCAACAGCCTCCCCTTCCCTCCTCCCCCCCGGCAGGTCTGGACTCCGACCAGCTGAAGCCGGCCAAGGAGTGCACCCCCATCGAGTACCCCCGGCCCGACGGCAAGCTGAGCTTCGACCTGCTGTCGTCGGTGGCCCTGAGCGGGACCAACCACGAGGGCGACCAGCCCGCCCACCTCACGCTGAGGGACGATAGCGTGCCGGTGGAGCGCAACCTGGCCATCTACGACGGGCCCGAGCAGCGCTTCTGCCCCGCAGGTAGACTAGGGTTTAGACCAGCAGGGAGACCGCCATGTAGGCCAGGATGTAGACCACCCGTGACCTTTGACCCTCTCCCAGGCGTATACGATTACGTCCCGATGACCTTTGACCTTCTCCCAAGGCGTGTACGACTCTGACCTTTGACCCCCTCACCTCCGGCGTATGCGATTACCTCCCGATGACCTTTGACCTACTCCCAAGGCGTGTACGACTGACCTTTGACCCCCTCACCTCTGGCGTGTACGAGTACGTCCCTGTGACCTTTAACCCGTGCCCTTTGACCCCCTCTCCCAGGCGTGTACGAGTACGTCCCCACTGACGACGGCGCCGGGATGCGGCTGCAGATCAACGCCCAGAACTGCGTCCACTGCAAGACGTGCGACATCAAAGACCCCAGCCAGAACATCAACTGGGTGGTGCCGGAGGGCAGCGGAGGCCCCGCCTACAACGGGATGTGAACCTTTTTTATTGGTCGATGCTAACCGTGCCTACACAAGACCCCTGAGGAGGTGGATTGGAGCCTCAGCAGGACTGTAATATATTGCGTTGTTAAGAACATTAAAGCGGAATGAGGCTGATGCTGATGGTTTATTTCACGAGTCCCTTTGGCGCGGAGAACACGTCAGTGAACTCATGTAGAAAACAATACAGTAGGGGAGGGCTGAACACCACAGGAATAAATTAAGCACCGCAGGTACACACCAGGTCAGACTCCTCCACAGGTGAAGAGGTTAACTTCACCTCTCCACAAAGATGAAGGGTTGAAGTTTCGACAACTCCACGCAGGTGAAGGGGTGAAGTTCAGACACCTCCACGCAGGTGAAGGGGTGAAGTTCAGACACCTCCACGCAGGTGAAGGGGTGAACTTCACCTCTCCACACATGAAGGGGTGAAGTTCAGACACCTCCACGCAGTTGAAGGGGTGAGGTTCATGCAAACATCTTGGCATAGATCTTCTTCTCCTTCTCCTTCTCTTCCTTCACGCTGATCTGGACTCTCTTCATCTCGCCCGCAATCGCTGCAAAACACAAAGGAGGCGTTTCATTGGTTGCTCAATCCCTGCGTCGGCCAATTACGGCGCTCCACTTTTTCACCGGAAGTTTTCCGAGTATAAACCGATTCAGCATTGTACCTTCCACCAGCGCCTATTCTGAGTGTGGTTCTCTTACGGTGAAGGGTTCTCTTACGGTGACAGTAATGCATGGTTGGTTCCACTTACTGTCTACCTTTTATTTTTTTCAGTACTAGTTAATTTATAATCAATAATTATAATAAGGAGTCATGTTATGGTATCGGATCGGCACCTAGACTTGCGTACTCGCCGATACCCGATATGCCATTTTAGGCGGATTAAGAGGCATATCCGAAACTGGTATCGGTACCAGATCCACTCTAGTTTAGACTTCCTCTTGGAGTCCATGTAAAGATCTGAAGGTTAACATGTGATATGAAACCATTTCTGCATTAAAATATCTCAAATGTTGTTTTGGTTTTGTTCAGTACTTGTTTCCAACAATGATCATACCCAGAGAACTTAAGGCTTAATACACCGTAACTTAATAACCCTTAACATTGCTAACCCTTAACACTGAGAACCTGATGTCTAGATCCACAAGTGTCCCCACATACCCTACCTGGGTGTTATGAGGTATTCCCAGTGGGTACCTCTGGGTGTTATGAGGTATTCCCAGTGGGTCCCCCTGGGTATTATGAGGTATTCCCAGTTGGTACCTCTGGATATTATGTGGTATTCCCAGGGGGTACCTCTGGGTATTATGTGGTATTCCCAGTGGGTACCTCTGGGTATTTTAGGGTCAGTAACTCTGAATGCATCAAGGTTTCACAGTGACCTATTTGCAGCTCTCCAAAAGGTTTGGTGCTGGAGTTCCCATAGGGGGCGCTACAGCTCCCGGTCCAAGTTAAAGCAGCCCTGTGATGGATTTAAACTCTAAACTTGGTGACATGTCTTATCTGACATGTTGAACATGTCCGCCTATTGGACCCAAAATGTCCATCAGGCTGTTCTTTCAAATAACTAACTTCTGAAGTTCTGCAGAACCGAAGCGCTTATGTGCCTGATCTACAGACCGATTCAAATTCCAAGGAATGAAAAAAGAAAAAACTGACCTGAAGACCGCTTTAACTGGTACAAACAGGATTTCTGCCTGGTCTACCTCTAAACGGCGATGATCCCACACTTCTTCAGGAGCTCATCAAACCAGGTCTTACTATTTGGATTAGATCTACCTGAGCACCTTTCAAACAAGACTGAAGAATTTTATGTTTGCTTTAGCTTTCTGCTAAATCTTAAATACATTGCACTTTTTAAAAAAGCTTTTTAGAAAGTGCAATGTATTTAAGATTTAGCAGAAAGCTAAAGCAAACATAAAATTCTTCAGTTTGCCTTTATTTTCTATTTTAATACTAAAATGCCTTTTTAACTTTCTATTTTACCCATTTCTTTGCATATGTTTTCTTTCATGTTTTATTTTATTGTATGACAATGTTTATATGTGAAGCACTTTGAGTCTGCCTTGTGTATGAAAAGTGCCATATAAATAAAGTTGCCAAGCATTGCCTTGCCTACCTCTCAGGACTCAGCAGAAGGGGATCTCTAGCGAGCGGTCTGGTAACGGCCTCATAGGGCTTCATGAGGCTAAGAAACACTAGCAGCTCTCTGGGGGCTAGTCCCAGGGATGCACTGCAGGAGGTTCAGGTATTAAAGGGGAGGTTAAGGGGGCTCTGGGCCTTACCTTTGTCTTGAGGAGATATCTCCTGAGCTTTCTTCAGATCCGCCTGTGGAGGAGAAACACTCAGTCAGTCTGCAGAACAGACCTGTCCCTACCTGCAGTACAGACCTGTCTACCATGCTGTTGTAGGTGTGTAGGTGTGTGTGAGGTTCTCACCATGGCCTTGTCCAGGTCCTTGAGGCCCTGCCAGGCCTGGGCCCGGCGGAACAGAGCTTTGGTGTTGGACTCGTTCAGCTCCAGCACCTGCGGCTCAGAACAAGGACGGACTTACAACACATCCATCAACTACACCTGGTCTCACCTGGGGGTCCCCCTAGCCCCCCCTGGTCCCTCCAGTCGCCCCCCCAGCCCCCCCTGGTCTTCCCTTGTCTTCCTAGGCATACCTGGTGGTCTCTAGTCTCCCCTGGCCCCCCTAGTCCCCCCCCAGTCCCTCCAGTCCCCCCCCAGCCCCTCCTGGTCTTCCCTGGTCTCCCTAGGCCTACCTGGTGGTCTGTAGCTCCCCCTGGTCTCCCCTGCCCCCCCCCAGTCCCTCCGGTCCCCCCCCCAGCCCCTCCTGGTCTTCCCTGGTCGCCCTGGTCTCCCAAGGCCCACATGGTGGTCTGTAGCTCCCCTGGTCCCCCCCGCCCCCTCCAGACCCCCATGGCCCCCCCAGGCCCACCTGGTTGCAGCTGTCCAGCGCCTCCTGCCAGAGGCAGAGCTTCAGCTGGCAGGCGGCCTTGTTGAGGGTGCAGCTCAGCGCGGTGGGCTCCAGCTTCCTCTGCAGCTCCTCGTCCTCCTCCACCACCTCCCCGCTCATCTCCAGGTATCTGAGGACCACAGCCCCCCCCCCCAGTCAGGTCCTGACCTCTGGCTCCGCCCGCTCCATCAGGGCACACCGGCTTATTCAACTGAGGCTTCATGTCTTCATGGCTGGAGGTGTTCTTCACCAGTAATGTTGTGGACCATTTAAAGTGTTGTCCCCCCCCCCCACCCCCCGCTAGAGCCTTACAGGGTTTAGAACGCATCAACAACTAATCAGTGATCAGCTGTCGACCAGAGGAGGAGGAGTCTCACCTCAGGGCCTTGGAGTACTTCCTGGTGGCCGAGGCCCAGTCCTGCTTCTTGAAGAAGGTGTTTCCGATGTTTTTGATGTCTTCGGCCACGGCGAGCACCTTGTCCACCTGGAACCACACCACATGGCAGCATCAGTACACCAGCCCCTAGCAACACCGGCCCCTAGCAACACCGGCCCCTAGCAACACCGCCCCCTAGCAACCTGGACTTTGTTGTGGGATCCAGGGAGGAGGAACAGGATTTAGTCCACTTTGAAGATGGCTGAAACCTCAGCAGAGTCTAAATCTGGATGAGGATCCAACATCTTCTGTTCCTTAACCTAAGACCTACGAAGACGCCCCCCCCCCCATACCTATGGAGACCCACCCCCATAGGTATGAAGACCCCCCACCATACTTATGAAGACCGGCTCTCCCCCATACCATTGGTATGAAGACCCCCATACCTATGAAGACACTAGGGGTGGGAAAAATAATCGATTCTTCGATGCATCGCGATTCTCGCTAGAACTATTCTGTCTCGATGCAGATAAATTAATAATTTTATTTTTTTTGCCTGCTGCAACATTCTGTTCGCCAGAGAGGGATAATTTTTGTAATTTTAAAATTATTGAATTTATGTTCTGTGTGTATTGGCCAATCCGATTGGTCTTGACACGATTGCGATTCAGCCTACGTATAGCATGCGTGCAAACTCACAGCCAGACACAAGATCTGTCTAATTCAAGAGCAGCTTTTCCTTTAATGACATAGAAAAGAAAGATTAGAAAGAAAATATATCTGAAACTTATTTTTTGCATGCTTCCATATTGTGTTATAATGCAAGCTGCATTGATTATTGCATTGTTCATAGAAAGTCATATTTGTGACAAAAGCCTTCTCTCCTATGAAATATTAGATAAGTTAATTCATCTGTTGATTTCTTTAATGATCATCACAAAAGTAGGAAGTGATTAGCAAACTCTGAGTAGCAAACCCAGATGTATATACAGGTGCTGGTCAAATTATTAGAATATCATGAAAAAGTTGATTTATTTCATTAATTCCATTTAGAAAGTCAAACCTGTAGAATGTATACATTCATTCCAAACAGACTGATACATTATAAGTGTTTTTTGCCAAAAAGAAGATGATTATAGCTGACAACCAATGAAAACCCTAAATTCAACATCTCAGAAAATTAGAATATGGTGAAAAGGTCAGATATTGAAGACACCTGGTGCCACACTCTAATTAGCTAACTAACTCAAAACACCTGGAAAAGCCTTTAAATGGTCTCTCGTTTTGATTCTGTATGACACACAATCATGGGGAAGACTGCTGACTTGACAACTGTCCAAAAGATGACCATTGATACTTTAAAGAAGGAGGGCAAGACACAAAAGGTCATTGCCAAAGAGGTTGGATGTTCCCAGAGCTCTGTGTCCAAGCACATTAATAGAGAGGCGAAGGGAAGAAAAAGATGTGGTAGAAAAGAGTGTACAAGCAAGAGGGATAAACGCGCCCTGGAGAGGATTGTCAAACAAAACCGATTCAAAAATGTGGGGGAGATCCACAAAGAGTGGACTGTAGCTGGAGTCAGTGCTTCAAGAAGCACCACACACCGACGTATGCAAGATATGGGCTTCAGCTGTCGCATTCCTCGTGTAAAGCCACTCTTGAATAAGAGACAACGTCAAAAGCGTCTCGCCTGGGCTCAAGACAAAAAGGACTGGACTGCTGCTGAGTGGTCCAAAGTTATGTTTTCAGATGAAAGTAAATTTTGTATCTCCTTTGGAAATCAAGGTCCCAGAGTCTGGAGGAAGACAGGAGAGGCACAGAATCCACGTTGCCTGAAGTCCAGTGTAAAATTTCCACAGTCAGTAATGGTCTGGGGTGCCATGTCATCTGCTGCTGTTGGTCCACTGTGTTTCCTGAGGTCCAGGGTCAATGCAGCAGTCTACCAGGAAGTTTTAGAACACTTTATGCTGCCTGCCGCGGACCAACTTTATGGAGGTGACGATTTCATTTTCCAACATGACTTGGCACCTGCACACAGTGCCAAATCTACCAGTACCTGGTTTAAGGACCATGGTATCCCTCTTCTTGATTGGCCTGCAAACTCACCTGACCTTAACCCCATAGAAAACCTATAGGGTATTGTGAAGCGGAAGATGCGAGATGCCAGACCCAACAATGCTGAAGAGCTGAAGGCCACTATTAAAGCAACCTGGGCTCTCATAACACCTGAGTAGTGCAACAGACTGGTCGACTCCATGCCACGCCGTATTGCTGCAGCAATTCAGGCAAAAGGAGCTGCAACTAAGTATTGATTGCCATACATGCTGAAACTTTCCATGTTCATACTTTTCAGTTGGCCCACATTTCTAAAAAATCATTTTTTGTACTAGTCGTAACTAATATTCTAATTTTCTGAGATACTGAATTTGGGATTTTCAGTAATTGTCAGTACTAATCATCCAAATTAAAAGAAATAAACATTTCAAATATATCACTCTGTGTGTAATGAATTGATATAATATGTAAGTTTCACGTTCTGAATATAATTACTGAAATAAATCAACTTTTTCATGATATTCTAATAATTTGACCAGCACCTGTATATATTTTTGAAAATCACACATGGAAATGTACAAAAGATTTTGCATCGAGATGCATCGATAATCGCTTCAGAATCGAATCGTTGACCTCATAATCGGAATGTAATCGAATTGTGAGGTGCCAAGAGATTCCCATCCCTAGAAGACACCCCCCCCATACCAAGGACCCCCCCCCCCCCATAGGTATGACCCCCCCCCTCCATAGGTATGAAGCTCCCCCCCCCTCCATACGTACGTCTTTGAAGTCCACCTCGGAGTCCTCTGGGAACTCTGGGTGGGCGTCGCCGGAGCCGTCGCTCTGAGACACGCCCCAGTCGTCCCCGTCCCGGTGCTCACCGCAGTCTGCGATGACGCACGGCTGGAAGACAGGTCGGAGGTCACAGGTCAGAGGTCACAAGTCAGAGGTCGTACTCCGAGAGGTCAATAGGGGATAAAGGCCTTACCCTGGCAGGTCAGTAGGGGTTAAAGGTCGTAGCCCGACAGGTCAGCGGGGGTTAAAGGTCGTACCCCGACATGTCAGTGGGGGTTAAAGGTCGTACCCTGACAGGTCAGTGGGGGTTAAAGGTCATACCCTGACCGGTCAGTGGGGGTCAGAGGTGGGGGTTAAAGGTCGTACCCCGACAGGTCAGTGGGGGTTAAAGGTTGTACCCTGAGAGGTCAGTGGGGGTTAAAGGTTGTACCCTGAGAGGTCGGTGGGGGTTAAAGGTCATACCCTGACAGGTCAGTGGGGGTCAGAGGTGGCGGTACCTTGACGGGCGTGTCTTCCCTGGTCTCCGTGGCCTCCAGGGTCTTGACGAGGCCCAGGCCGCGCAGCACCTGGCCGAACACCACGTGCTTCCCATCCAGGTGGGGCGTGGCCACCGTGGTGATGAAGAACTGGGAGCCGTTGGTGTTGGGCCCCGCGTTGGCCATGCTGAGGAGACCCACCCGGTCGTGCTGCAGGAGAGGGGGCGGAGTTAGCGCTGGCTTCACTAGGAGAGGGGGCGGAGTTAGCACTGGCTTCACTAGGATAGGGAGTGGAGTTAGCGCTGGCTTCATTAGGAGAGGGGGGCGGAGTTAGCGCTGGATTCAAGACTAGAGGACTACGTCAGCCACCAGACTAGAAGCTGCTTCATATGAGGCGAGAACATGGCAGTGTAACGGGGAGCCGGTGGGTTAGGGTCAGACCTCAGCTGAGGTCAAAGGACACAACCTTACCTTGTAGTGGAAGTTCTCATCTTCAAACTTCTCTCCGTATATGCTCTCGCCCCCCGTCCCGTCCTGGTTGGAGAAATCCCCTCCCTGGATCATGAAGCTCTTGATGACTGGGGGGGGGGGACCAGGAGGTTAGTAACCATGGTTACCGCTTACTACACCCGACCGTGTTCAATGGACATCGAGCGTTTCCTGTCGATGTTCCCGACAACCATGAGAGGATGGCTCCTGGTTACCTTTTCCATGGAAACCACAGCAGTGGTGTTACCTAGGTGTGGAGACCGGCTGGTTCATGGAACAGTAACCTAAATACTGACCGTAGCGAGGTACGGACCATCTTAAATACTGACCGTACCGAGGTACTGAAGACAAACACACTTGAACAGTGCGTTGAAACTACAATGTGTTGAACGCTACTCACTGAAGGGGCGCTAAAGGTTTGGTAGTGGAGCAGTGCTGAACGCTGTAGTGTGTTGAACGCTACTCACTGCGGTGGAAGGGGCGCTTAAGGTTTTGTAGTGGAGCAGTGTTGAACGCTACTCACTGCGGTGGAAGGGGCAGGCCTTGAAGTGCAGCGGCTTCCCGGTGGCCTTCCCCTCGCCCTTCTCCCCGGTGCAGAGAGCGCGGAAGTTCTCCGCTGTTCTGGGCGTGACGTCGGTGAACAGCTCCAGAACGAGTCGGCCCGCTGGAACAAAAAACAAACAAAAAACATCAGAGAGCTCTGGCGGCCATGTTGGCGGGGGGCCGGACATCGTACCGGGACCACGCCCCCATCGGACAGGACATGATGACCTCATTGTTAGGAGACGGTACAGAACGGGTGGTCCTTTGTCTTTGAGCTCTATTTATACAGCGCCGTACAGACACACAGCGCCGTACAGACACACAGCGCCGTACAGACACAGCGCTGTACAGACACACAGCGCCGTACAGATTCAGTTAAGGGAGTGAAACTGTCCCAGTCAGTACTAATACACGTCATATCCGTATATATACGCTTTAGAAATAAATTGTAATGCATCACGAGATTATCATCCGGCCATACTTCTGTTAAATGGATTTAAGTCTTTGACAGACTGACGGCAGATCCTCATCAGAAATGAGTTATTATATACTTGTAGATAGTTATTAGCATTAAGCAGCAGAACCTCAGGTAACAGACGGGACTGAGGTCGGATTGACAGAACCTTGAACTGGTGATCCTCATGGTGAGAAACTGGTGGCCCTCACCATGAGAACTTTGTGGACTTCATCATGAGGACTTGGTGGTCGTCATCATGAGGACTTGTCCCACCGGACCTCCCCATGTGCTGCCGAAGCTATAGATGGACACCATGTGGTTCCGTCCATCAGACAACAGAGAATCTGATTCACCTTTGACCTCGCGTCTGACCCATATACAGTACACATACAATCAGCAGCTATCACTGTTTAAATATATATATATATATATATATATATATATATATATATACACACACACACACACACACACACACACACACACATTATAAATATTTATTTATTTATAACTGGCATCTAGCGTAGGATCTCACTTTATTAGCCCGTCCTGTGAATGAATGAAGAGCTTCAAGAGTCTCTCAGTGGGAAACAGAGGATGCTAGGCTAAACTATGCTAAGCTAGCCATGCAAACCGCTAACATTCGCCAGGAAGTTAGCGGTTGGCAATGGCTAGCTTAGTTACGAGTGTTTAAATGTTCCGACCTCTCTCTCCGCCGATGTCAACGTCAAAGAAGACCCGCGGGTTTTCGTGGTTGGACGGCTTGTTGCTGGGGATGGCGTGAGACATTTTGACGAGAGACAAGACAGGTACAGAGTCGGACTGAGGTAACCGAGTGCTAATGCTAAGTTGCTAACACAGGAGCCGGTAACGGGAGCGCACACTAACTCACGAGGAGCTGCAAGTCTCGCGAGAGGAAGAAACGAGCGTAGAGGGCCCTCTGGCGGCGTCAATTACCAATTTTGAATACCGCCCTTATAAATATATTATATAGTGGTTACTTATTCAGTACTATGTATCACATGCTACAGTTTGGTTGTCATTTGAACATGTCTCTCAGAGTCGGCCGTCCAATCATGTGTTCTTCTGGTGCAGGGGTCAGCAACCTTTCAACATGCAGTGCCCGTTTGACCTTTTCTTGTTAATGAGTGTGCCTTGAGCAACAATATATTTAAAATAAGCTGAATTATGACACAGTGACCAAAAACATTTCCAGAAGACCTGGAATTGTACTATTTCCATATAGTCCACAATCATGCATCAACATTTTAAATATTTTTTTGGTTGTTATATTTGCAACTAGGGTTTACAAATTATAATTACATATGTCCCATCTTAAAACATCATTTTCAGAAACTCATTCAAAAACATATTTGCACTGTGAGAAATGTAAAAAACAAGAATATATGAGAATGCTGGAACCAAATCAATATCTTTAAGACATGTACAGCTTTGCAAAACCATGTGAAGGCGATGCATACAGGCCACTTGCAAAAATATTTTAAATATCTTATTCTCTATTACTCACAACATAGGTTTAAAAACGATTAATTTATCCCGTTTCAGAACACTAATTCTGTAACTAATTGAAACATATTTGCACTGGGAGGAAATGCCCAAAACAGAATAAATATATATTTATATATATTTTTTAAGTGTGCCCATGATTATGCTGCCCCATGCCAGTGGTGGCACGCGTGCCTATGGTTACCGACCCCTGTTCTGGTGTGTATCAGCAGTGTAAAATGAGATGTTGGGATTAATAAACCAGAGCCCTGGACCCATCTCCAATGGACAGATAGGAGGTCTGTGAGGCCAGCTATCAGCCCAACACCCCCGGCTGGATTACAGAGCCATTTCCAGACCATTTACTTCCGTTTGATACCGGAGCAGGGACCTCTGACCTGATCTGGATCTGGCTAACAGGTTTCCACGGTAATCAGAAGTCGGCCCATCTTGTATCGTCTCTCACTGCGAACCCCATGACCTGCTGCTGATTGGCCATAGTCTGTCATGTTGGAACATTATCCATGTTTCTGGCCCAGAGGATTCTATGTGTTTATCTCCATCTGGAGTCGGCCTGTTAGAGTCATATCATCGGACGATGTGTTTCAGGGGAACATGTTTTATTGTAGAGGTCAGTGTTTGCAGTTCTCTCTTCCACTGCTGTCTGACAGGAGGTTTTCTGAAACACAAAGGAAGCAGAACCTCTTCATAGACGACTATTCCTTTAGTCAAAGTGTTTTGCAGCTTTATTCTGTACAAATAACACCAAAAGTAATAATATTTTACGTTGAAATTATGTCATTAATAACTCCTCATTCCCAAATTGTCAGTCTATGATCATTAAATCATTATCTTATAAACAATAATAAGGATAAAATGATCTTGTCCCTATGGTGTCATAGCGTCTCACTAGTGGTGTGTGATTCGTTCCCAGCCTCCCACAGGAAGTGATGTCATGGCCTCTCACTAGTGGCGCGTGATTCGTTCCCAGCCTCCCACAGGAAGTGAGGCGTAGACAGGCAACCCCTCTGGCCTGCAGGACAGAAGTGATGCATTATGGTACTGCTGGTTGCTCAGGTAACAGGTGAGGTGAATGTGAGGTCTCTTACCTGGTCTGGATCTCCTCCCCGGTCCGCATCTCACTCTTCTGTCAGAACAACCAATCAAATGCAAGCGTTAAATTGACCGTTTTTTTTTTTTTTTTTTCATACACTAGAGAAGACCACCACTATAGACCACTAGACCACCACTATATACCAATAGACCACCACTATAGACCACCATTATTGACCACTAGACCATCACTAGACCATCACTATAGACCAGCACTAGAACCCTGGACCAGCACTAGACCCTGGACCAGCACTAGACCACTAGACCACTGGACCATGACTAAACCCTGGACCAGCACTAGACCCTGGACCAGCACTAGACCCTGGACCAGCACTAGACCACTGGACCAGCACTAAACCCTGGACCAGCACTAGACCCTGGACCAGCACTAGACCCTGGACCAGCACTAGACCCTGGACCAGCACTAGGCCACTAGACCACTGGACCAGCACTAAACCCTGGACCAGCACTAGACCCTGGACCAGCACTAGACCCTGGACCAGCACTAGACCCTGGACCAGCACTAGACCCTGGACCACCCTCACCTTGATCTGCATGTTGCTGAGCAGCGCGGTGCTGTTCAGCTGCTGGCTGTAGCTCCACCCCCAGCCCACGACCCCCACACGGGGCGGAGGAGTGGGTCGCGGAACCCCCCAGACCCCCGGGACCCCTGGAGCAGGAGGGGGGGCCCGGGTCAGGTACTCCATTCCACCGCTGGCCTCCCGAGACGGGGTCCCTGAGCCCACATAGCGGGGGTCCAACCTCCTGCACATATAGTCCCCGACGCCGTCCGGACCTGGGCGGGGCAGACTTCAGATTAGGTTATTAATTATACATCTGATACATCGTATCTTATTAATGATGCTTCATGTTAAGTTATTAATTATATATCTGATACATCGTATCTTATTAATGATGCTTCATGTTAAGTTATTAATTATATATCTGATACATCGTATCGTATTAATGATGCTTCACGTTAAGTTATTAATTATATATCTGATACAAAGTATTTTATTAATGATGCTTCATGTTAAATTATTCTAATCTGAGACCACAGCATTGTTCATTATGTTCAATATTTACTAACATACCATTTTATCAGTATACCTACGACACACATCTTAGTAATGATGTTTATCTATTAACATAGAATTCATAGCATCATTATATCTGTGACGACACATTCTTATGACGTTGATTTACCAATGATGTTGATTAATGATATTTACTTATAAATCATGTTTATTGACTGAACATTGATGACATGATATTGTGTGTTATATATTTAAGCAATAGATCACGACAGGCTGTGGTATGTGCTCATTATACCACTGTTAAGGGGCGTTGTTCGGCCCGACGCGCAGCGGAGGACCGGCGACCCCCTTCACAGTGGTATAATGAGCACATACCACTAAGTGAAGTGATCTATTGCTTTTATACAACGGTTACTATTTGGGCAAAACGGAATTCATAGACACACTACATTTAAAAAAAAAAAAAAAAAAGAGTCAAAATAGCTGTTATTTTCAAGAATACAAAAAATAGACCCTCCTGGCTGCCTTCAAAATGCACGACGGTCGCTATGCAACACACTTTAGCGTCCTTCGAGAGAAGGCTCGGCTAGAGCGGTTCGCCGGCAATTTATCCTATGGAGCAGTTCACTCACCGTGTGCCTAAGCTTTCGTTAGTCTCTCCATCGCCTTGCTCACTCCCGGAGTAACAACATTTACACCCTCTCCATCATTCAACATATTTTTAGGCTTCAGTGAACTGTGCTATAGCTTTTATACAACTACTTTTATACTTTGTAACCGTTTCTACTTCCAGGCGCGTAGTGATATGCAAACTTTCACAAAATGATTGGGCCTCATAGCAGTTATGTATATGCTCATTATACAACAGTTATGAACCAATCAGATCGCTGGATTTAAGCCACCCGCTGTATAAATTGTGTTATATATATAACTGTTGATCAATATGAAAGTGATCAACCTGACTTCATGTGAACATGAATGATATTCTACCTAAAGAGTGATTCCTATTTTCAGTAGATCTAATAAAGTTAGTTTATTAATAAACAGATAACTACTTTGATCTTACCAGTAAAAATGATCCTGTTTCCACGACTGGCCGCAGCGTCCATACCTGTAGATGTTATACCTGCAGCCGCTACAACGAGTCACCTGTAGAGCCGTTACAACGAGCCACCTGGAGAGCCGTTACAACGAGTAGAGCCGTTACAACGAGTCATCTGTAGAGCCGTTACAACGAGTCACCTGGAGAGCCGTTACAACGAGTAGAGCCATTACAACGAGTCTCCTGTATCCGTTACAACGAGTCACCTGACCTCCTCGGTCCACTGACCTCCCCTGTCATCTGTTGGGCTGCGTTCCAAAGTGAATACCTTCTCTTTTTACATGTAGTCCGTCCTGTTGCACACGTTGTGCGCCGACCGGGACCAGGTGACTGATAAGCCCCCCTGTGGACCATAAACGGTCCTCTGCGGCACGGCACAGTGTCAGCCGCGGGAACGTATTCTCAGCAGGGGGTGCTGGAAAAAAAAAACTCAGCCTGCACTAGACTCGCAACTCGCTACATTGATAAAAAAAGATATATAGCAGCGCAGCTCAATTACACCAGTGCATGCGCGCACAGTCGAAAATCGATCGTTGTGTTCACACCATGGTTCACATCCAGCTGCTCACAGAACAAGTTTAGCGCACCACAGCTCCCCTCACACTTTTTCATATAACTTTTTTACAGCACTAGGTCATATGAGCATTGAATAAATGCTGCGTCTCAAAATGCCTTGGACAGCAGCGAGGATGACTCGCTTTGCCACGTTGCGGAGCGACCGCAGCCAGAACGAACACAGCGGGGCAGAGGAGTGTCAGGAATAGTCTTTGGTGTACACATCAGTACGGCCTATTTGCACTACTGTTTAGTGGCAATGCAGTGTTTTATTCTATGCCTTTTTATTTTCGTATATTATTTCAATTAATACAATTTATTTATTGATAAAAACAAGATCTGGTATTCAAATCTTTTTTCCAAATATAGGTCGTCTTACAATGGGTTTTGTGTTTATATTCGGACCAATACGGTAGCCTACAGCGGGCGCTCACGACGTTAAAGAGCCCATGCCATTAAAATCACATTTTTCCTGTTGTTTTTTAAATAACATAGGTCTGAATAAGTTTGTGAGCTGTGGTAAGTTTGAAATCTATGCAGTTTGTCTGCTGAATGCAATAGGCAATGAAAGGAAAAAGGCAGAAGAAATGAGCCAATCTGGATAAGGTGACACTGTGACGTAGCGTTGTCAAACTATTATTCATGGCCCTGCCCACTTGGTTGGTTCGTAACCACCCACAATAATTCTGAAGGAGTCGTGATTGAGCTAGTGCTAAATGCTAATACGTGTATGGTAGTTGCTTAGTTCGTAGTAACAGGCTAGTTACAGAATTTTGAATGCAATGGCAGAACGACATCGAAGTACATGAACTGCGACATGCTGCCTGCCGCCGGTTGCCGCGGCGCGAGGCACCACCGCCGCGAAGCACCACCGCCCGGCAGCGGGCAGCCGGGCGGTGGTGCCTTGCGCCGGCAGCAGACAGCAGGCAGCAGGCAGCGCGCGGTTCTGTCTACTACAGATTGATGTGGAAGTGGAAGAACCAGAGAGGTCGGAGAACCCAACGAAGTCCTTTGTGATTCATTATATCGTCTGGACGTGCACACAGCTTTTGGCCGTGATAATATGTATTATTTGATATAGATATCTATGTATTATATGATAGTATTTAGATATAGAGCTCCAGGACTGTAACGCAAGTGTTGTACACTTCCTTGTTATTTGGATAACCGTTCTGCTGTTGGTGTGATGGCGCATAACACGTCGGACTCTCGTCTCTGGTATTTCTACAACGAGACTCGTAGTGGGGGTTATCTCAGCCATGGTTGAGAATGAATTGGGGGAAAGGAACATTGGCTTTGACTCCCTGAAGTAGGCATGAACCACAACATGGAGGAGAAAGGGATTGTTGACCGCGGTCGTCTCCCGCCGGAGCCTCGCTGCCGATGGACCACCGCTTCAGGAGGCGGTGATTAGCGCTGACCGCTGCCGAGGCGGCGGGAAGCAGGGCTCAAGCGGGATACATTCGCGGCCAACAATCCCCTTCTCCTCCATGTCGTGGTTCATGTACTTCAGGGAGTCAAAGCCAAAGTTCCTTTCCCCCAATTCATTCTCAACCATGGCTGAGATAACCCCCACTACGAGTCTCGTTGTAGAAATACCAGAGACGAGAGTCCGACGTGTTGTTTAGATCCTAATAACAACTCCAGCAGCGTTACAGTCCTGGGGCTCTACATCTAAATAATATCATATAATACATAGATATCTATATCAAATAATAGATATTATCACGGCCAAAACCTGTGTGCAGACGATATAATGAATCGCAAAGGACTTCGTCGGGTTCTCCGACGTCTCTGGTTCTTCCACTTCCACATCAATCTGAAGAAGACGCGGTCGTTTGATCGTCTGGAGGCTCACACAGCTTTTGGCCGTGATAATATATATTATGATATAGATATCTATGTATAAAATGGGTTTCTAAGAGCCATTGCGATACATCCACCGTAAACAGAGCGCATGGTACCGTGGCTACAAGCTGCTCAGGGCCAGGTGATAATATATATTATAGATTATATGATATAGATATCTATGTATAATATGGGTTTATAAGAGCCATTGCGATACATCCACCGTAAACAGAGCGCATGCAGGGCCAGGTGATAATATACATCATATATTATATTATATAGATATCTATGTATAATATGGGTTTCTACGAGCCATTGCGATACATCCACCGTCAACAGAGCGGCGAGCGCATGGTACTGTGGCTACAAGCTGCTCAGGGCCACACCCCCACCCCCCTCCTTGACCTGCCTTGACACGCCCACCGTAACCAGAGCGCATTGTACTGTGGCTACAAGCTGCTCAGGGCCACACCCCCACCCCCCTCCTTGACCTGCCTTGACACGCCCACCGAAACAGCGCGTTTGGGGGAAGCTCAATGTGCGACTGGTTTGGAGTGGCTGTAACTCTGCACCACGGCTGAATTTCGGGGACGTCTTTGAATACTGTGTTTGTAGCCCACTAATACCTATATTAAAGCATCCATAAATAGCATGGCATGGGATCTTTAAGCATTTCCTGGTGCATAATGTGACGCTTCAGAAACTAAAATCCCGTTTCTCCCCGTTGACACGACAACACATAACCGGCGTTTTCAGAAATCTCCACTTTGGCCTCAGACAGGGGGTGCTGCAGCACCCCCAGCACCCCTACTTCCCGCGGTACTGTGTGATATGAGGATTTGGAGAATTTCAACTGAAGAAACGGGAAGAATCATCGGCTGAACCCACGAGAACATTCTAGTTCGACTTAGTTGTTTATTACCATTATGCTTTAACAACAAATAAAACGGAAGAATAGTCACTTATAAGTATACGTCATAAACAGAATGACTAAAATACTAGTGACAAACATTACAGATCATTAACAGTGCACGTATCATTGACTCTCTTTGCGCCTTTATTTCTAAAAGGCGACTAACGACACACTGGGCGACTTATTCCGACCATCAGGGAGAAGGTGAAACACATATCAAACGTGTGATGGGGTTATTCAAATCATTCCCATGCTGCTGGCTGCTCAGAGGTATCGCGGTCCACGGCTCTCGTGCCAACAGCGGGGTCTCTCCCTCTCCTCGCGGCGTCCAGGCAGTCAGTGGGCGTGGCTTATGGGGAGGAGGTCTCCACACGAGCGGAGGCTTCAACGTCACCATAGTGATTCACTACAACTGAACTCACCCAGTTGGAGTTCAGCTTTATGACAATTATTTTAGATTCCCAAATCTAAATGGGGTGACTTGACATGTGGACACAAGTACTGTGTAATGTATGACAATAATGAACACAATCCTAGATGAGCTAGAGAGGAGTGCAGAGATAAGAGAGAGGAGGAGGAGAAGGGAGAGGAGATTAGAGAGGATGGAGAGAGGAGCGAGAGGAGGAGGAGGAGAGAGGAGCAAAGAGACAGGAGGGGAGAGAGGAGAGGATGGAGGGAGGAGAGGGGAGGAAAGAGAAGAGAGGGTGGAGAGAGAGAGGAGAGCAAACAAGACAAAGTCACGGTACTCACACTTGTGGAGAATCTTTACATCACTGTGAGCTTTGTTTGTGTAACACATGTTGGGTTGTTATGTGGAGATTATGTTTTACTGGTTCATCGAATTCAAACTTTTATAATTCTTCAATGATTTAAAATGTTCCATAAATCTCAAAATAATCAAAAAAAGGGTTTTACTAATAAAATAATGTATTTTTTGTATTACACTGAGACAATACGTCTACTGAACACTATTGGACTGGAATGGATTAATTACAATGATAATGCAGGCCTATACAACATTTTTTATGCTTTTCTTTTTTTTATTAAAATCAGACAGTTTTGTTTTGTCATTCACTACTCAGAAGTTAAAACCCATGGAAAAGTTAATAACCTACAATTATTATTCATACAAATTAATCCTCTAAAGATGTTCAACATAACCGCAACTGTTAACAATAGTGTTAAACACATAACAAATCTGTAGAAAACAGACAATAGCGTAATTTAACCATTTATAAAGGGTTACATTCAACAACTGGGGTTAGATTCTTGAGAACTTATCCTTGTTCAATGAGAGTGGTACGACATTAATGCAGTTCTCTCAGAGCTCACATAGTAAAGATTCTAATTCAAGAAACAACATTTTAGTTGTTTTGTTTGTTTGATTATTTTATTACCAAACAAATGTTCTAGTCTGTTTGATTGACAGGTGAAATGATCAGGGGGGCAGAGTTTTTACCACCATCATGTAAACCTTGATAGAGGATTGGATAGAGAGGCTCAGTAAAGTAGCAGCTAGTAGCAGAGCCGATATGAACCCTGGCTTCCACATCATAGAAGGAGACCCGACCCATATCATAATCAACAAACACCCCCACCTTCTGGAGCTCAGTTTTCAGAGTGAGACCTTCAAAAGGGTTATCATTATATACCAACCCATCCTTGTTGTAGGAAAGAGTCCAGTAACCCGTCTCAGGGGTCAACGTGATCCCAGATTTTCTGTTGATGGACTTCCTGACTACTCCTAACCACCATAAAGTCTTATCTTTAACCTGGACCTCAAAGTAAAATCTCCCTGAGGAGAAGCTCTGCCTCGTGAGAACAAATGGATAATTTGTAAATCTCTTAGGATTGTTCGGAAGTATCTTCCACATACCTCCATCATGAACTTGTTTCCCATCCTCAGACAGGAGGAGACGGGGATGAGCTGTATCAGGATCCAGAGTCACATCTACTTCATACTGCTGGAACCACTTCAGTTCAGGATCAGCCAGCTTCTTCATCTCCATTTCGATTGTCACCCCCAGCTGATTGAGGGATCTCCTCAAGCTCCCTACGTATGACAGAGGACGGACGTCCACCGCCTTCCAGGCCCTGGTGGGAGGAGGATCCTTCAGGGATCTGAAGGCCTGGAGGAAGTGGAGGTGGTCTTCAGTGTGTGAGAGCTGCTTCACCTCTGAGCTTCTATTGGTCAGATCTTCTATTTCCTGCTCCATCCCTTTGATGAGGGCTTCAGCTTGTTTCTCTATGGATTTCCGTCGCTCTGTAACCATTTGGTTGAGATCATCCTGACACTTTTCAATGCAGCGCATCAGAGCGGTGTGGACCTGCACAATGTCAGCTATCTCTCTGTCTGCATCTGCTTTGCTACATTTAACTGCGTCTTTGATCTCCTTAATCTTTTGTTTTCTCTCCTGGATCATCTGCTGAACTTCAGCCTCTATCTTCCCCAGTTGGGCCGTCTTCACTTTATACTCATCCTTTAGAGGTACAACAGGATGGGACTTGTGGTCTGTCACTGTGCACAACAGACACACACACTCCTGTTCAGTCTGGCAGAAGAGCTCCAGAAGTTGGTCGTGTTTCTTACATATCCTGTCTTCCAGACGGTCCATAGGCTCGACCAGCCGATGTTTCTTCAGGCCTGCTACTCTTTGATGTGGCTCCAGGTGGGTTTGGCAATAAGAGATAAGACACTCTAGGCAGGACTTCACGGCCTTCAGCTGGGTCCCAGTACAGACGTCACAGGGAACGTCTGCTGTTTTAACCCAAGGCTGCTCTTTTACTCGTACGGATGTTCCAAACTGAGTAGCCAGCTCTGATAAGAAGGTATTGACCTGAAGATCAGGTCTTGTTTCAAAACGCTTGTTGCAAACAGGACATTTGTACCAGACTTCTTCATCCCAGAACTTTGTAATACAGGTTCTGCAGAAGTTGTGTCCACATGCCGTGGTAACTGGACTGTTGAACACATCCAGACAGATGGAACATGAAAAGTTCTCTTCAGACCAGGAAGTGTTAGCAGAGGCCATTCCTAGACACAGACAACAAGGTTTATGCATTGAGCAATTATATATTTCTAATTCCATAACGGGAAGAGAGGTTTTAACTCATCTCAAAGTTCTGCTGTTTTACTCACCTTGTTGTGATTACTGTCCGTCAGACTATTTGTTCCAGAATGCGTTCTATTTTACTTCTGAAAGAGAGAACTGCTTACACGTCAACTGGCTTCGTCATCTATGAACCTTAAGTTTCGTTTCCTGTACCAGACGTCCTCTCCTCTCCTCCCCTAACACCTGTCTCCTCCCCTAACTCCTGGCTCCGCCCCCACGGACACAGTTTACTGACTTTTCAACTTCAACACACCGTGGGCGCATTCATGCACTGTGTAGGCTACTTCAATGACTTGATTTCTCGTCTATGCGCAATTCAAATCTGTTCAACCATTAATTTGTGATTTGTGACTTACTGTGACTTAGAGCTGTACAATTACATATTACTCTATTTTGCCTGAGACTGGAATTTTCTCCACAGTCTTTTTAAATACAACCCTCTCCTTGTGTACCCAGGTTATATGTGCTATAATGGTTGTTATTTAATATTGAGTTAATTACTGGTATTGAGATCAGGCTTTCTCCCAGGCTTCGACTTCATAAAACCGCCGAGTCATGTGACTCGGGGGTAGGGCAGGACCAGAGTGGTAGATATAACAGAGGGGCGACACTTCCATTGTACTCCGTTGTAGCGCCTACTTCCGTGGCATCGAGCCAAACAACCATTTTACGGCGTAGGAGATCATTTCCATTGCTGGCTGTCGAGTAACTTCTGAGGTAAATTGATCAAATAGCTACCTCTTTTGAATTGTAAACTGTCTATATTGTATCAGAGGCCCTTTATGATGCATATACTGATATTTATTTGTAAATGCACAGCGTAATTATGTAAGGGATAATGTATAGAACGCCGGTCATTATCGAGAAAATAAGCCCCGACAGGGCGAACAGGACACCGACGCGCAGCGGAGGTGTCTTGCTTCGCCATGCGGGATATGTGGGATATGTAAAGCGCTGTCGGTTGCTAAGCGACGACGTCAGCGTCTCTGCTGATCAACACTATGAATGCTGGTAACAAATACATTGTAAATAAATTGTTTCGTTTTGGCAAGTAGCCGTGTGGAAAATGTATCCACAATGTAATGTAATTATGTAATGTAATGTAATTATCGTAAAATAAGTCCCTTCATGGCGAAGCAAGACACCTCCGCTGCGCGTCGGCGTCCTGTTCGCCCTGTCGGGGCTTATTTTCTCGATAATGACCGGCGTTCTATACATTATCCCTTACATTTGTCTTGGTAGACGACCGATTGCATGCTAGTTTGTTAGCTCGACTTCACCACCTGTGAAGGTATCTCCAGGGGTAAATTGATTAAATAGCTACCTCTTTTGAATTGTCAACTGTCTAAGAGGTCCTTTTATGATGCATACTGACATTTATTTGTATATGCACAGCGTAATTATATATATTTTTATCTTGGTAGACGACCGATTGCCTGCTGGTTAGTGAGCTCGACTTCGCCATGTGAAGGTATCTGCACCAACAATTACGAAGTTCAGTAGTGAATCTAACTTTTATTCAGTTAGTTATGTTGGATTACTAGGATCATTTAGGTTGATTTAAGGACGGTTTTTATGATGCGATAGCAAGAAGAAATTACAGTGTTTGTTTAATTATATCCTGGAAAGGGTAATGTTCAGCACATGAAGCCCTACAGATGCCGCTGCTTCAACAATGCTGATTGGGCGGTGAATTTAACCTGTATGGCTTTTTCATTTTAACTTCTTGTTGATTGAATTGTTTATCTTTCTTGGTGCCAAATTTATTCTTTTTTGTTTTACAAGAGCCCTCTCTGCTCTCCTTCTCATACATTTTTCCTTTTCTAGTTGCCTTATTAGGTCCTCCACAGTCGCCCCATCAGTGCCTGGCAGTCTGGTCCCTGGAGCAGCTGGCCCTGGAGCAGCTGGCCCTGGATCACCTGGCCCTGGATCACCTGGCCCTGGATCACCTGGCCCTGGATCACCTGCCCCTGGATCACCTGCCCTTGGCAAAGTGGCCTCTTGATTGCTCTCTCTGTCTCCTGTCATGTCCTTTTCATCGCTCTTGAAATCCACCTCAATTTCTCCCTCAATCTCTGTAATAATTACAAGGTAATGTTGCTGTTATATGTATTTTGCCTTTGCATTTACAACTACTGTCATCTCCAATGTAAGCCAATGTAAGAAAATGAATTAAAGTGAAACATTTCTGTAATGTGAATTAAATCATCTGCCACAATCAGAAACCAATAAAATGTATAAATGGATCTACCGGCAATTGTTAATTGGGTAGAAATGTGTAGATTATCGACATTGTGTGCGAATCCTCAGAGAATCCCTGACCTCTGGTTGTTTTTTAAACTGAATCTGTTCACACAATCGCACTCACTTGTTCTTGTCACACTAATTGTTTAATAAAAAAAAATGCTATTTCATTCATCCAAGCGTAATGAGTTGTTATTCTTTAATATATTTGATACTTTGTGTGGCTCATGTCTTAAAATGATCATGGTAACATCTGGAATACTTTGATTTCAATACAGATGAAAGGTAAAAGTTAAGGTTAAGCCAGTATGCTAACACGAACGTGAAGCTTTCCCTCAAACTTAAAAACGTATCTAAGTAATACTTATAGATAGCTTTCAGTTGTCCCCCTACCACTTTAAATGTAAAACTGACATTTACAAATATGCAATAATGCAATAACAATCGGACAAATATTTTGTGTTTTTTTCACCATTCAATATTGAAATCTCTGCTGTCCCATAGAATAACATTGACAGCGCGGCGTGTTTTGAAATATTGAGACTTGCATGAACTACTTGACAACCACGTGACCACCCTGTCGGCGAGATCATAGCGTGTCGCAACTCTCTCCTCTGGGCAGGACGAACCAGACCGACGAGTTCACACTCGCCCCGTGCCCACTACCTCCGTCAGTTGACCGTTGCCCATTGACTTTGAATGGGGACGGACGCGCAATGCATTGTGGATCCGTCCGTTCAGTTGGAGCGTTCGCCACCTCAGAAAGTTGAAAAATGTTAAACTTTTTCGGCAGCGACGGTTCCGTCATCCAATCAGATCGCGTATGCAAATTTAAGCACTGTGACGCGTATGGAGTCAGTTTCCTGCCATAATTCAAACCTGAAAAAAAAAGTTTCAAAGGCTTGTAAGTCTGGGTTTGAAAACTCAACACCTTGTAAAAAAGGTTTTGCAACACTGAAAAAAGAGATTATAACCTGAAAAAAAATAAAACTAAAATTCAAGCATCTGTAAACATGATTTTGTGTTCTATTTTATCTTCTTCATCATTTTCACCAACACATTTTCAAAGTTCAAACAATTTCACCAGCGCATTTGCAGAGTTTCAAATCTGGCACTGTTATAACAGTGTATTTCATTGTTGCCCGGTTTTGAAACCTTGTAAATGGGATTCTGCAAACAGGTCATGCATACATTGAGAAATACGTTTTGAAAGGTTGAATATTTAGTTTTAAAAACTTGTAAAGGTGTACGTTTACGACATTGCAACGTATTTTTTCAGAACTGGCTTTTCAGCACTGACTTTTCAGAGATTTGACCACACAGGCGCAAGCTTTGAGTCACGTGAATATTGGCAGTGTTCTGACGCCACTCGTTTTGAAACTCCTGACAGTCGAATCTGAAAAAGAAAAAAACGTTCCTGGGGGCGGGACCATTTAGCTCTAAACCTATTGGTTGCTCTCGGCTGACGTACATTCCAATCACATGTGCCGTTCACCGGGCTGTGCGTGATTGACAGTGCTCAGCCGATGACACGAATAACAAGCCACTTTCGCGGTTGATTTTCATTTTCATTTTCTGGAACCAGAAGCTGTGTTCGAAATCGTTCCCTATACACTCGTTCCCTATTCCCTATATAGTGTACATGATATAGTGCACTATATAGGGAATAGGGAACGAGAATTCGGACACTACGCCTAACATTTCTAAACGTCATTTGCGTCAGTAAATGCGCCTGGTATTTGTGTGACGTGATGCGCCGACATCATCTAACAAACCGGGCTGGAGGTTGTATTGATGTTGAATGTTACATTTCCTTGTTCAAGTTTTTTTTAAATTAATTTTGAATGTTAAATCCCAAATAAATTGTTGACATTTCTAAACACAATCCGGAGACTCCATCATTAAATGTATTCGTTTTCGCGGTTATTCAGCTTCTTCTCCCCTGGAAAAATACAACCGCATTGCATTGTGGTATACGGGAGTAACATGTAGGGAACATCGTATGTACCCTATTTCAAGTCCACTATATAGTGCCCTATATAGTGGACCACTGAGAATTCGAACACCCTACAAAATGGCGTGCACCCTATTTAGTGCACTACATCCATGATAGGGAACGATTTCGAACACAGCTAGTCTCATCTCCATAGGACGCGACTAGCAAGGACGCAGCCTTCACTTTGGGAAACAGCCATGGTTCCAAAAAATGGAAATCATAATCAACCGCGAAAGTCGCTTGTTATTCGTGTCATCGGCAGAGCACTGTCAATCACGCACAGCCCGGTGAACGGCACATGTGATTGGAATGTACGTCAGCCGAGAGCAACCAATAGGTTTAGAGCTAAATGGTCCCGCCCCCAGGAACGTTTTTTTCTTTTTCAGATTCGACTGCCAAGGAGTTTCAAAACAAGTGGCGTCAGAACACTGCCAATATTCACGTGACTCAAAGCTTGCGCCTGTGTGGTCAAATCTCTGAAAAGTCAGTGCTGAAAAGCCAGTTCTGAAAAAATACGTTGCAATGTCGTAAACGTACACCTTTACAAGTTTTTAAAACTAAATATTCAACCTTTCAAAACGTATTTCTCAATGTATGAACACCTGTTTGCAGAATCCCATTTACAAGGTTTCAAAACCGGGCAACAATGAAATACACTGTTAGAACAGTGCCAGATTTGAAACTCTGCAAATGCGCTGGTGAAATTGTTTGAACTTTGAAAATGTGTTGGTGAAAATGATGAAGAAGATAAAATAGAACACAAAATCATGTTTACAGATGTTTGAATTTTAGTTTTAGTTTTTTTTCAGGTTATAATCTCTTTTTTCAGTGTTGCAAAACCTTTTTTACAAGGTGTTGAGTTTTCAAACCCAGACTTACAAGCCTTTGAAACTTTTTTTTTCAGGTTTGAATTATGGCAGGAAACTGAATCCATAGACGCGACTCGGGCTCTGACGATACTGGAAAGCGGGAAAGCGGGTAATCTTGCATCGCAACAAGCAGGAAGAAGCGGGAAGAACCCGGCGAAGCGATTTGATTGGCTGACGGATGCCTCTGCAAAGACTACTCCCCCATCCGTCAGCCACGCCTTCCCACGTCCGTTGACTGACGGTGCAGTGGGCACGAGGCGTAAGAGACAAGTCAACAAACACTTGTTTTGTTGCCACCTTGCCGCAGTTAATTCAACTGAATTAAATATAGATTTACCTAGAAAATTCAAAAATAATAAGATGGAAGACCTACTGTATTTTTTACATCTGTATGGTGGGGATCGCGAGAAGCAGCGACATGTGAATGTGGGTACGCATATTTTCGAGCTCTGCAAGTGATCGGATAACTATCACAAATGAATTGATAATTGTAAAAAATCACTCTTTTGTTCCTTCGCATTAAATAGTGAAGGAACAAATATTCCTAGTAGTAAATCTCGCTCACCACAAATCTCGCTCACCACACACACACACACACACACGCACACACACACACACACACACACACACACACACACACACACACACACACACACACACACACACACACACACACACACACACACACATACACACACACACACACACCCTACTGTCACTTCAAACTATAGAAATGTACATGAGCTGCTATCAGCATAACCATTCGATTATATACGTACTTTATTATTCATAATAACAAATATTCCATTGTTGTTGACATGCTGGGATGTCTCCAGAGGTCTGACATGGTCCACCAAGCCACCAGTGAGTTGAGGAAGAGCCGGCGGGAGGGACTGAAGACTGGGCCAACGTCAGGGGGCAGGACACCTTAGAGACCTGCTGGGATCCAAGGGGCTGGAAGGACCTTCCAGGTGTGCTGCTAGGATGACCAACAGAGAGCTCTGGAGAAACATCTGCTCAGCTTGGAGGATTTGGACTGAAGAAACGGGAGAATCATCGGCTGAACACACGAGAACATTCAGTTCGACTAAGATATTTATTACCAATATGCTTCAATATCAACTATAACTGAAAAATAGTCATCTGAAAGTACATAAACAGAATGACTAAAATAGTAGTGAAAAACATTACAGATCATTTGCAGTTGTGCACGTACCATTGACTCTCTTTGCGCCTTTATTTCCAAAAGGCGACTGACGACACACTGGGCGACTTATTCAGACCATCAGGGAGAAGGTGAAACACATATCAAACGTGTGATGGGGTTATTCATTCCCATGCTGCTGGCTGCTCAGAGGTATCGCGGTCCACGGCTCTCGTGCCAACAGCGTCGGGGTCTCTCCCTCTCCTCGCGAAGTCCAGGCAGTCAGTGGGCGTGGCTTATGGGGAGAAGGACTCCGCATGAGCGGGGGCGTCAGCGTCACCATAAAGATTCACTCAGCTGACCTCACCCAGTGGGAGTTCATCTCTGTTTTAGGTTCACACATCTAAATGTGTTTACCTTTGCCATGTGAATACACGTAGTGTGCAATGTACAAAAAGAATGAACACAATCCTAGATGAGCTCGAGAGGAGAGCAGAGATAAGAGAGAGGAGGAGAAGAGAGGGGAAGAGGAGAAGAGAGAGGAGAGAGAGGAGGAGGAAGAGGAGGGGAGGGTGGAGAGGAGAGGAGAGCTGATTAGACAAAGTCAATACAATACTCACACACATGGGGAGAATCTTTACATTACATCTTTACATCTTTACATTAGTCACTGTGACATTTGTTTAAGTGGGTTATACATGAAGGGTTGTTGTATGGTAGAGATTAAGTCATTTACTGGTTCATCAACTACTAACTTTTGCAAATCTTCAGTGATTTAAAAAGGTCCATCAATTCCATTACGGGAAGAGAGGTTTTAGCTTCTCTTGTGCTGATTTACTCACCTTGATGTGGTTTCTGTCCGTCAGACAATGTGTTTTATTTTCTCGCCTGAAAGAGGAAACTGCTGCCACGTCGGTTGCTTTGGTTTCTGTGAATGTTAAGTTTTGTTTCCTAAACAAGACGTCCTCTCCTCCCCTCCCCTAACACCTGGCACCTCGCCCAACCCCTTGCTCCGCCTCCATGGACAAACTCAGACTTTGGTGCATTCATGCACTGCGTAGGCTACTTCAATGATTTGACGTTTTCTCTTCTTTGCGCCATTCAAATACGTTCAACCTTTAAAAGACTGGACACAGAGAGCCCGGGGTTGTGATTTAGTGGTGATTTGTGACCAGAGGCGTTGTGGCCATCGGGAAGATGGGGAGTTTTCCCGGTGGGCACGAGAGATCCCTGTGAGGGCCTCTTCCCTGCCCCCCCCCCCCCCCCCCCCCCCCTCCCCCCATCAGGATTCCTTGCCTAACAACCTCCCACAGCCTCCACCCCCCCCCCCCCCCCCCCCCCCGTCCGGATTCCTTGCCCAACAACCCCCCGCAGCCGCCATTTCCAGCAAACAGCTTCAAAAACATGTTTTCTGGAACACAAATACTATGTTTACTTGTTGTGAAAACACCATAATATGCCTCCTTTAAACAAACCATCGACTGTGGTGTCGAGCAAATCACTACTTTACACAGTGGTCATTCTCCCAATCGACCACTGGGGGTCATTCTCCTTCTCGGGCCTGGCCACTGGGTGGAGGTTCTCAAGCTGTCATTCTCCTACTCGACCACTGGGTGGAGGTTCCCCAGCTGTCATTCTCCTACTCGACCACTGGGTGGAGGTTCTCCAGCTGTCATTCTCCTAGTCGACCACTGGGTGGAGGTACTCCAGCTGTCATTCTCCCACTCGGCCACTGGGTGGAGGTTATCGAGCCGTCGTTCTCCCACTCGGCCACCGGGTGGCGGTAGATCCCCATTCCTCCGCCGCGCATTGTCCTCGGGTTCCAGTGTTTTCGGAGCCTCTCCCCTCAGTCAGTCCCCCGGTGGCCGTGTGTCTGAAGCCCGTCTACCCCCGATCAGTATGAGTTTTCCTCCCGGGAGTTCGTCGGGCTGTGGTCGGTGATGGTGGATCTAGTCGCTCAGGGTTAGTTGGTCGGGGTTAGATAGTACTTTGTGTTCTGGGACTAGAGATTCCGTGGGATTTCTTCCGTCGACAGGATGGCTTTCCGCGGTGGATTAAACCCGGCGGTAGACCCGTAACCTGATCAAGACCGGTCCTCCCGGCCCTCGGCCCCCCGTGGACCCGAGCTCCGAGGAGAGCTTCCCTGGGTGGGAGCAGACGGACGCCGGGAAGAGCAGCTGGAGCCCGGCGGGGCCTGCTGAGCCTCGACCCTCTCCTACCGCCCCGCCGGGGGAGGACCGGGGGACCCGGGGCTCCTCGGCTTGGTACCGCCAGGAGAACACCGCTACACACGGACGGGAGAGGGCCGGGACCGGAGAGGACTGGGACCCGCTCCGAAGTACCACGATGGCGTCCTACGTGGATAACAGTTTCCGGCAGGCGGTGATGATGAACCCGGCGGAGAGAACGCAACAGGTCGGTGGTGTCCTGTTAACCCGGGTGGGGGGTCTTGTCTGTGCTACGTTAGGGTAGATGTGTTGCTGTAGAGTTTGTGTTCGTCCCGTAACCATCAGCCTACTGGTCCCGTAACCATCAGCCTACTGGTCAAGTAACTATCAGCCTACTGGTCCAGTGACCATCAGCCTACTGGTCCCATAACCATCAGCCTACTTGTCCCGTAACCATCAGCCTACTGGTCCAATAACCATCAGCCTACTGGTCCCGTAACCATCAGCCCACTGGTCCAGTAACCATCAGCCTACTGGTCCCGTAACCATCAGCCTACTGGTCCAGTAACCACCAGCCTACTGGTCCCGTAACCATCAGCCTACTGGTCCCGTAACCATCAGCCTACTGGTCCCGTAACCATCAGCCTACTGGTCCCTTAACCATCAGCCTACTGGTCCCGTAACCATCAGCCTACTGGTGTCGGGGTTACTGGGACCAGACCACAGGCCCGAACCCAAAGAGTCCTGAGAACAACTATAAAACACCTCGATGACTCTGTGTGTGTGTGTGTGCGCGTGTGTGTGCGCGTGTGTGTGCGCAAGAGTCATGTTCCCCTGAAACCGAAGAGCACCAGGTCCTATGGCGCATTTCCACCGGCCGGTGTGAGTCGGTTCAGAACGCACGGTACGGAACGGCTCGCGTTCCACCGCCAAAAGTGGGCGTGAGCCGTATTGAGCCGTACTCTTCTCGCAGTACTCCTCCTTTGGGGTAGTGAGACGTCTGAAAGGGTGCCAACAAGTTCGAGCTACACACGCCGTCCGTTGATTGGTCCACAGAATAGTCACCTCCGTGCGACGGGGATGATACACAAGCGCAGTACCCGCAAGGTATTTCTGTACAACGGCGAAAGCATCGTTTATTGAAGATAAGTTTGACGTCCTTCTTGGACGTCCTACATTGTTGCTCTTTGTTCATTGTGTCGCGTTCTTCTTTTTCCTTGGATTTATTAGCAGGCTACACTGTGTGGGGCTGCTATGAGGTCACGATGCTTACGTAGCTGCTGCGGCTATCGCCATCCGGCTTAAACCTGCCCTACCATAAGGGAACTGTCGGCGGTGGGAACGCAAGCCGTAACTGGGCCAAACCGCACCCTCACTACTGGGCTGAAGCGTGCTGGGCCGAAGCGCACCCCCGCCGGTGGAAGTGCGGCAATGGTCCCTAGCCCTGTGGGGTCCTTCCGTGAGGTAATAGGTAGAGGACAGGACAGGAGGCCTTGCGCACAGTCTAGAGTCTGGATCCACTCAGATGATGGCCCTGACGTCTTTACAACCTGGGCACTTTATGCAACCTCAGAGCTGGACCACTTTTCAATTAGAACTGAAACTAGCTACTGTTTGAACTAACACACACACACACACACACACACACACACACACACACACACACACACACACACACACACACACACACACACACATACACATACACACACACACACGGGAGTGCTGGGACATTAGATTAAGAATGATTAGTGTGTCTCTGTATCCGAGTTTGGAGCATAAATCTAATTTCTAGGATGACATTTCTGAGTCTGCAGTCTGAAGAATGTAAAGGATTATCCTTCTGTCGTTGTGCTCCGTTCTCATGGCTGGGCCGATACTACAAGGGATCGTATAGTGGATAAAGTATACTATAACTATAGTGGATATTGTATACAATAACTATAGTGGATATAGTACACTATAACTATAGTGGATATAGTATACAATAACTGTAGTGGTTATAGTATACTATAGGCCTATACTACTATACTATAGACCTGTACTACTACACTGTATCATTACTATATTGGATATAGTATACCATACTATATATAGTGTGTACTATAGGACTATACTGTATCATTACTATACTGGTTGGTTATAGTATACCATACTACACTATTAATAGTGTACTATAGGCCTATACTATACTGTATCATAACTATACTGGATATAGTATACAGTGTTTCCCCCAGTAAATGTCTTAGTCAAGGTGGTCAAGGAGCGGGGGGGGGGGGGGGGGGGGGGGGGGGGGGTTGATGTCACGACCATTGTTGTGAACACCGATGCATTATTGATCTTTATTTTTACACCTGATGGAAGTATGTTTTCTTTCCCTACGAGAGTTTTCTACTTTGTTAATGCATAATAATTTAAAAAAAAAAAAAAAAATTATTTTATATACATTGGTAGTCAAGGCGGGGCCCTATTGTTGATAAGGCGGCCGCCTTAACAACACAGTGCTGGGGGAAACACTGGTATACTATAGGCCTATACCTCTATACTATAGGCTTCTATAATATACTAAAGGCCTATTATGTTATACTGTACTGTAGTCCTAAGATACTATATGACTACATTATATATAGGACCGTCTCCATACTATACTATAATGTAGGACTACTATACTATACTGTAGGACTACTATACTATACTGTAGGCCTACTATACTGTAGGTCTACTAAACTGTAGGCCTATATACTATAGGCCTACTATAATGTAGGCCTACTATACTGTAACCTTACTATACTACATACTATACTGTGGGGAAACAGGGCGACAGCAGGAATGTGAAGAATGATTGACAGAAGGAAAAGAGAACTTGTAGATCCGACCTGTTCTGTTCTGAACCATACCAACGTAAGACGAGATGAGGATCAGACCTGTTCTGTTCTGAACCAACAGCAGGAGGACGTGACAGTAGGCTCAGAACTGCTGAGGTGCGCTGGTGCAGCAGAAGACTATCGTTGTCCCCGGAGGACCGGAGCTGGGCAGCGGACTGAGCTTCCTATTGCTCCACCGCTCTGGGTCGGCCACCGGCTGCCTGGCCCAAGGGCACTCTAACAGGACACATGGCGGGGTGCGGGTCAAACTCTGGTGTCACACGCTGATGATGTCGTTGACCTGTCGGTGTGTTTACCTGCGGTGGAGCCGGGGGGGGGGGGTGCCGTGGTGCCGTGGTGCCGTGGTGCCGCCGCTGTCTCGGCTGGGACAAGCCCCTCAACGACACACACACAGGGTGACTGTGTGGGAGCTGGGCGAGCCTGGAGTAGAACTCTGCAGGGACAACTTCAGTGTACGTCTTGGCGCTTAATGTACGCCCTCACTGTATGTCATACGTCCTTGCACTTAAAAACAGTACTTGGTGTAGTGTCTTACCCTAGCTATCTGTGTTGTATACGGGGAATGGGTTAACCTAGCGATTGTTAGTGCTTGGCACTTGGTTCTATGAAAATCTTTACCGACAGCGATATACTGTTGTTTCTCTTTCTTCTAACGTATTTACTTATTCTAAGTCCCTTTGAATAAAGGCGTCTGCTAAACGCCCTGCATGTAAATGTAAGACACGGTACTACTGTGGGCCCGCTACCAGAGTGTAACGCTGTGTGTCTTACTCTCCCCTCGCTCCTAGCTAACACACAAGTTACACACGGTGCTACTGTGTGTTAGTGTGTGTTAGTGTTCAGCGGCCGCAGTCACACACACCTGACGGCCTTTACCTAGAGGTCAGGACGCTCCACGGGTCGCCCTCCTGAGGGAGGATGTACCTGAGCGGCTGCTGGTCTGGACAGGAAGGGCTGGTGGTTAGGAACAGGAAGTGTTTGTTGTCCTGAACAGGAAGTGCTTTCTGCCAATAGGATGGCTGCTGACGGGGGGAGGGGGGGGGATTTCCTCAAGGGCACACACACACTCCCACTCTCACACACATACACACCCACACACACACTCAAATTCTCACACACACATGTGTCTCAGTCCCTACCTAGCCTCGTGTTAATAACCTGCGGCTCATGTTGTGAAACATGAAGTGTTGTTAAGTTGGGGGTCGACGATGTTGCTTAGTTACTGGACGCCTACTGGACCGTCACCTTAACCCCTACAGGAACAGACCAATCAAAAGCGTTGTATTTGACGGGACGATGGGAATACATGCCCCCAATTCCTCAGTAGCGTTCTGCAGAGCTGTGAGCCTCCACCTTCTAACGGACGTCTTCACATTAACATCAACCCGTTCCGCTCAGAGCCTGGAGCCTGGAGCCTGGCCGTGCCTAATCTAGATCCTTCCGTCATGGAAAGTTCCCAAGACGTCCTGGCCGTACCTGGGGGGGGGGGAGGGGGGGGGGCATGGCATGGCATGGCAACGGCGTGGCTGTGATGTCACAGGCATGTTTGACTTCCTCCATGGTAACATTCCACAGCGGTATTTTTACCGCCAAGACCAACAGAGCGACTCTGGCCTCTGCGGCTCCACGCAGAACCAACCACAGGCCTGCATTCCTCAGAGAGTCCCTCCCCCTCTGAGGAACCAACCACAGGCCTGAATTCCTCAAAGAGTCCCTCCCCCTCTGAGGAACCAACCACAGGCCTGCATTCCTCAGAGACTCCCTCCTCCTATGAGGAACCAACCACAGGCCTGCATTCCTCAGAGTCCCTCCCCCTCTGAGGAACCAACCACAGGCCTGCATTCCTCAGAGAGTCCCTCCCCCTCTGAGGAACCAACCACAGGCCTGCATACCTTCAGAGCCCCTCCCCCCCTCTGAGGAGCCAGCACCTCCCCCTAAGGACCCTAGGGTCTGACCCCAGGACCAGAGCCTGGCCTAGGGTCCGACCCGTCCTGTGAGGGGGCGGGCTGGGTGCTCTCCCAATGCAGTATCAGCACGCTGCTCTCAGGTTACGAGCCGCTGTGTACGGGGCTCGTAGGAATGAGCTCACCATGCGCTGGGGCAACTCTTATTTTGATATTGATACTTTAAAAAGTACATATAATTAAATGTTTTCTGGCAAATGTCCCATTGTAAGATATGTCCTGTAGGCTAGAGAATGGTAGAAGGTAATGGTATACTATTACTGTGAGGTCTGGTATTAGGCTGCTGTTCTTCAGAACAGTACCTTCTATTAGAACTCTGTTCCCTGATCCAGGATCAGCTGCTCTTTGGATCATTCGCTCAGAGCTTTAACATCTTTATTAACATGTTGTTGACAAGGAGCTCCTACAGCTTCAGCATCAGCTGAAGCTGACCACGAATCTCTGGTTCGTGGGTCAGATTCTAGGCCAGGCTCTGGTCCTGGTGTCAGACCCTTAGCCCAGGCTCTGGTCCTGGGGTCAGACCCAAGGCCAGGCTCTGTTCCTGGGGTCAGACCCAAGGCCAGGCTCTGTTCCTGGGGTCAGACCCAAGGCCAGGCTCTGTTCCTGGGGTCAGACCGGGCTCTGGTCCTGGTGTCAGACCCTAGGCCCAGGCTTCCCCAGAGAGAGGTCGTCTCTACCCTGGGTCTGGGTCTGTCTCTTGAAGTCTATCCTAGGTGTTTTTCTGAGGTCCTCCCTGTGTTCTGGGTCTGAGTCCTGGTCCCCACTGAGCCCTAGTCCTCTCTGTTGGTGGAGGGCCGGCTGGGGTTTAGCTGACAGGGTTTCTCCATGCACACATCATTTTAAAACTAGCTTCATCAGCTTAAAATATGTTTAATATTGCCTACTAGACAATCTATAACACGTACACAATGATTTTTTTGGTTTAAGTGGAGCATCTAACATAGATGTGACGGATCAATTCGTTCTTTGTGTAAATCCTCCCATCGTCCACCTTCTGAAAGTCTCCTCCCATCTCCACCATCAGCTGCTATCGACTGGGAGGGTTTGAGTTCCCTCCCGCTCAGGGGTATAGAGCTGCTGACGACTCAAGACCAACCTCTGGGCCGGTTAGCGCACAGAGCCGAGTGGCCTTCTGTTGTTCAGTGGAGGAAAGCCGTGTGCAGCGCAGATTAAGACTTCACTCACTGGTTGTTGTTAAGCCCAGCTGGACCTCAGAAGCACATTCTTAGCAGACACGCGTTTTAAGGGCAAAGGGATTATGATTTATGTTTCTGCTCATGACTTGGTCTGCAGCAGATGGACAATTTAGCCTTGGAGTAGCCACAGGCTATTGTACTGTGCGTTAGCAGTTAGCCACAGGCTACAGATTAGCTGTTAGCTACAGGCCGTTGTACTGCAGTCAGACAGGCTATTGTACTGTGCGTTAGCAATTAGCTACAGGCTATTGTTCTGGGGGTTAGTAGTCAGCCACAGGATATTGTACTATGGGTTAGCAGTTAGCTACAGGTTACAGATTAGCTGTAAGCTACAGGCCGGTGTACTGGAGGCTTGCACTTAGCTACAGGCTATCCTACTGCATGCTTAATGGTTGTTTGGGTATTTCATTAATAACCATTTTATTTGGTATGACTATGTTGGTGGAACAGCCGGATATTACAACATTACAGGCTTAGTTAGAACACACTCCAGCATTCACTTATATTCTACCCTCAACAATGATTTGGGTCAAGATAAAAGAAGATGTAGTTTGTGTGCTGAGGTTCTGCACTTCTGTACTACTTCAGCTAGCCTGTGCTACCGCTAGCCTGTGCTACCGCTAGTCTGTGCTGCCTCTAGCCTGTGCTACCGCTAGCCTTTGCTACCGCTAGCCTTTGCTACCTATAGCCTGTGCTACCGCTAGTCTGTGATACCCATAGCCTGTGCTACCTCTAGCCTGTGCTACCGCTAGCCTGTGCTACCGCTAGCCTGTGCTACCGCTAGTCTGTGCTCCCTCTAGCCTTTGCTCCCTCTAGCCTTTAGTCCCTCTAAACGTTTCTACCGCTAGCCTGTGCTACCGCTAGCCTATGCTACCTCTAGCCTCTGCTACCTCTAGCCGCTGCTACCGCTATCCTGTGCTAGCAGCTGTCACCTTAGCGGAGGCTCCTGCCAGCGAGCGTCTGCCCCGGCAGCAGCTGCCCAGCGCAGAGAGCGGGATGTGTTGGCTCTGCTGTCCTCCCAGTCTGGGTCGGGTTCTAGTTCTCCTGCTGTATCCTCCCAGTGGATTCCTCCCAGTTCCCTCCCAGTCCGAGTCGTGTCCTACGTGCCCCTCCAGAATTCTAACAGTAGAACTCGAGATAGTTTTTGTTAAGCGTCACTTAACTGCTTACCTAACTGCTCACTAGTTTAATGCTCAGGACCGACTCCATTATCCTTCTCTAGTTTAATGCTCAGGACCGACTCCCTTCTCCATCACTAGTCACTAGTTAAATGCGGAGGTCCGGCTCCATTCTCCATCACTAGTCACTAGTTTAATGCTGAGGACCGGCTCCATTCTCCATCACTAGTCACTAGTTTAATGCTAGACCGCTCCCATTCACAGAACCGTTCGTCTCTGCTGACCTTAAACCCCTTCATTTGGTCTGGAGGCACGATGAGTGTGAAGCAGACGTGTTCTAGAAGGTCTCCCTTCGGCTCTGTATGTTTCTTACACATTATTGCCTCATCCTGTTCTCCAGAAGGTTTTTTTTTCTTCTTGGTTCAACAATAGTCTGGAGCGGTCGTTTGTGTAGAAGCTGTACTTGAAGTTAAGCATTGTTATGAAGTGCATGTCAGGATAGTATCGTCTTGTTTCACTGCACCCTGCTGCTGTTACATAACCCTGATACTACATTTATGTCCATGCTCCTTATATTTACTGTTTAACAATGTAAGCAGTACTGAGCCTGTCTCTCTGTTAGCACCCAGCCTCTATCTCTGTTAGCACCTAGCCTGTATCTCTGTTAGCACCTAGCCTGTATCTTCTATAATACTGACCCTAATCCGGTTCTTTCTTGGACCTGGTTGTTTGGCTACATTCGCCCATCAGGCTTCCTCTACAGGTTACATCAATGTGGGGCCATGGGTGCTATTTCAGAGCTAATCCTCCCTCACTAATTTACTTAATTAAGATAGCCTCAGCTAACTCTCATCAGGAAGTTAGCAAATCAGCCAACCGAGTGTGTAAACGGCTCAGCCTGCGGCCTTGTGATGGGGAGATCGGAATAGAAATAATGAATTGACATGGCTTTTGTTTTTGGTGAACATGAAGACCAGTTATCAGCTATTTTGGTGGCTGCATTCTCTAGCTAGTTAGACTTGGAGTCTAACGCTAGCTAGTTGGCTACACTCCAAAGCTAGCTATGTGGCTACCTTCTAATGCTAGTTGTATTGCTAAAGTTCAAAGGTAGCTAGGTGGCTACAGTCTAAAGCTAGTGATATGGCTAAAATCCAAAGGTAGCTAGGTGGCTACATTCTCAAGCTAACTGTATTGCTAGGGTCTAAAGCTAGCTAAGTGGCTACAGCCAACCCAGGCAGCATGGTTGGGGGTCGTGCTGACTAGCCCTGGTCTAGGTGAAGGGCTCCCCCTCCTCTCAGTGTGTTCGGTGGTAATTGGAGGGAGAGGCGCTGGTCATTCATGCGCGATATCCTGGCGGCCCCTGAGCTGAGGGCTGAGAGGGGCCCGAACAAAGGGCCCCTGTTGGAGCCGACGTGAGCCTCCAACCCTGCACCTTGCCACCACCTCGCTCCCACCCCGCCCTGCACCCCGCCCTCCACCCTGCCCGCACCCTGCCCCTCAGCCTGCCCCCACCTCCTCCCCACCTCACTGGTGTAACTGGTCAGAGGTCTCCTGGTGTAACAGGTCAGAGGACTCTGGTGTAACAGGTCAGAGGACTCTGGTGTAACAGGCCAGAGGTCTCTGGTGTTGTGTAACAGGCCAGGGGGGAGAGCTAGGAGGAGGAGGAGGAGGAGGAGGGCGTTGAGAGGTTTCCTCACGGGTTCCTCAGCAACATCCTCAGGATACCGTGGGTCCTGTGTGTCTGGGGGTGGGGGGGTGGGCTATTTCAGTCCCGCCAGGACAAGACTTGGGTGGGGTCGGGAGGCCACTCTGTAAACAGGAAGACCCCGCGCCCAATGGGAGCACTTTTGGATCACAGCAGGTTCTAGAGCAAGACGGGTCCTAGAACCTAGAACTGCCTCTCCTGGTCCTCCCCAGGTTCCTTCCCTGAGGTTCTGGTTGTTCCTCCTGCTCCTCCCCAGGTTCCTCCCCAGAGGTTCTGGTTGTTCCTGCTCTTCCCCAGTCCTCCTCAGGGTTCCAGTCCTTTAGGGGCTGTTCTCCAGCTGATTTCGTTGCGTCTCACAAAACGTTGCGGTGACATATGCATTGTTCGTTTTCTGCGCTGTGCTTGTTTTCCTCCTGAGGAGCTCTGAGGCTGGAGACCCGTGGGTCAATCCTTCTTCTTGTGGCTGTCTTTGTGTTTTCTAACCGATGGTATCACTGGACCAGGGCTACCTTGAGGAAGAGATCCTCACTCTCGTTGGCTGCATTGAAGAAGCTCCTAGGTGCTTAGGAGAGCGATGTGCTAGAGCAATAGTTTGAGAAGAAGTGAACCGGGTTTCTGATCGGGGACCGAACCCGGGGGTTCAGTCATTAACCCATCACCCCCCTGGTGTACACACTCCTGTTAGACCAACTGACGACTCAGTACTTGTAGTTGTAAGACTCACTATCTGGCCGATATTCCCCAGAGTGTGGGGAGATGTAAGGCTCACTATCTGGCTACATTGAAGAAGCCCCCGGTTCTGTGTTGTCCGACTCCTCCCCGGGGGGTTCAGGAGAGAGCTGAGGTACCCCAGACCTGGAGATGGATCCTAATAAAGTGTCTGTGGGCCTAATGAATGAATGAATGAATGAATGAGTGAGTGAATGGATGTGCTGGTATTGATCCTCCAGGTTCCCAGCAGGGAGCTCTCACTATCAACCCCACTCTGTGTTGACTGATCTGACTCACACTTCACACACCTCTCCTCCTGGCAGCCCACATCACCAGCAGCACTTCAGGTCCTTCCTCTCCAGAGGCAGCAGATACAATGCCTCTATTGTGTGGTTGTAGTGGAGAATGCGAGGCTCCAGCTTCACCTAGCCTCCACCCGAAACCCTGTTCTGTTGACTCTGGGAGGGTGGAGGCATTCGTACCGCGCTAGCTCATTAGCAAACAAGCCGCTCGACAACCAGCCGTCACACGCCAAGGCACTAGCATCACGCTAGCTGGTTAGCATTCGGTATATGCTAATTAGCTAGCATACAGTTAGGCAGTTAGCATTCTGTAAATGCTTACTGCATCTCCCCCTTAGCCCTTGTCTATGTGGTGCTGGAGGAGGATATGAAACTGCACCTGTGTGTGTGTGTGTGTGTGTGTGTGTGTGTGTGTGTGTGTGTGTGTGTGTGTGTGTGTGTGTGAGGCCCACAGAGGGGTCTGAATGCTGCGCTCCAGTGAATGAGTCTCTGGCTGTTGCCTAGCGACCGACGGCCCTCTCTCTGAAGGAGCAGAATAACCAGGGCCGGCTCTGTGTTTGTAAACACAGAGATATAGATGTTGGATACTCACTGCAAAGGTGCTCTGCGCCACACACACACACACACACACACACACACACACACACACACACACACACACACACACACACACACACACACACACACACACACACACACACAAACTCGATAGAAGAAGGAGGAAGCATTTGTTTGAACATTGCATCGTTTTCTGTGTGTGTTGAAGGTAGTTGTGTTTGTGGGATAAAATGTGTGTTAGTGGAAAGTAGGAAGTGATATTTATGGTCAGAGTGTGTTGAAGGTAGTTGTGTTTGTGGGGTAAAATGTGTGTTAGTGGAAAGTAGGAAGTGATATTTATGCTCAGAGTGTGTTGAAGGTAGTTGTGTTTGTGGGATAAAATGTGTGTGTGGAAAGTAGGAAGTGATATTTATGCTCAGAGCTGTCTCTAGTGTTCCTTCTGTGGTCACCGTGGTAACGTATCGGATCAGAGTTCTGACCTCAAGCCCCTCCTCCCTCTGGTGTGTGTGTGTGTTTGTGTGTGTGTGTGTGTGTGTGTGTGTGTGTGTGTGTGTTTGTGTGTGTCGTCTCCTGCAAGTTCAGTGGTCTTGTTTTCCTATCAATCCGTTGCTCGATCAGCCAATCACATGCCTCCGTTACACCTTCTCACTAGTTTAGTGTTTAAATGTTACACAATGTTGTGTTTAAATGTTACACAATGTTGTGTTTAAATCTTACACAACGTGGTGCTTAGTGGCGTTTTGGGAGTTTGATTGTATTCGAGGTTAGTGGTCTTTAAGATGGGGGTGTTTACAGGTAGTTTGGGTAGGGGTGTAGTGAGGGTGGTGCTGTAGTGAGGGTGGGGGTTTCTACAGGCTCTGTTGACCTTGTTGTTGAACACTATCTGCTCCTCTCCAACGCTGATAGAAAACAGCCCACAGATGCTCACATATTGTTCTACAGTCTGTCAAGGACACAAACACACACACACTCTCACATGCACACACACAGACACGCAAACACGCACACAGAGACACACACGCATACACACACGAACACACGCACACAAACTCGCATGCACTGACACGCACACACGCACAAACTCACACGCACAGACACGCAAACTCACACACACACACACACACACACACACACACACACACACACACACACACACACACACACACACACACACACACACACACACACACACACACACAAACACACCAGGCAGCTGAGAGCAGCTGACAGACTCTCACGTTGTGTGAGGTTCTCTATCGTGAAGTGGTGGTCTTTCAGTTTCAAATGGTTTCAGATCCTCCGTTCACATCAGAGTTCCCCATCAGTTGCCGGACCAAACTTCTCTATTCACAGCACTTGGTAACCCTAGACCTATATGATATGGATCTAGATCTAGATATATGTAGCCCTTTACCCGGTCTTCTCCAGTTTGAATCTGAATTGAAGCGGTTTGGCTTTACTGGTTTAAATCAACAGATCCTGATGGTTTTTCTTCTTCTCTCAGTGAGGCTGAATGGAGGTGTGTGTGTCAGTGTTCTGTGACTCTGCTGAACCGGCTCTCTAGAGGCGTGGGACGGCCCCCTCACGGACCTGACGACCAGGTGGCTCTTCATCAGCCTGACAGCACCTCCACCTGCAGCATCCATATTCATAAAGAGAGTCCAGACCCAGGGGGACTGAGCAACGTTCGCTAGGCTAGGGGTCCTGCTTGGCACAGGGACCGCAGGCAGTGTGGCAGAGTGCTGAGTCGTCACCGGAGCAGCACTTTGTTCTTATTAACACTGGCCAGCTGTCAGAGTCAGCGGCCGCGACCTCAAGCACTTCACCTGGTTACAGAGGGGTGGGTGTGTGTGTGTGTGTGTGTGTGTGTGTGTGTGTGTGTGTGTGTGTGTGTGTGTGTGTGTGTGTGTGTGTGTGTGTGTGTGTGTGTGTGTGTGTGTGTGTGTGTGTGTGTGGAATGCCTCTCTCCTCCTGTCACCGTAGACGCCCCTGGGCTGCCATGGTAACGGTCTCCAGGAATAGCGACCCGCTTCCAAATAAAAACACAGGCAGCAGAAGGTCAGAGGTCAACACAACACGCTTCAGACCCCCTGAGGCGTGCGGCGGATGTAGCATGCTACATGTTACGAGCTGAGCCCATATAAACCGTAGAATGCTCTGCTACCTCTAGCTAGGTGCTAACTCTTGGTGCTTAGAAGGGCGATTTTCTAGAGCAATAGTTTGAGAAGAACTGAACCGGGTTTCTGATCAGGGACTGAACCCGGGGGTTCAATCATTAACCCATCACCCCCATGGTGTATCTGGGTTAGAGTTCTCTGACACACTCCTGTTAGACCAACTGACGACTCAGGACTTGTAAGGCTCACTATCTGGCAGATATGCCCCTGACTGTTGGGAGATGTAAGGCTCACTATCTGGCAGATATACCCCTGAGTGTGGGGAGATGTAAGGCTCACTATCTGGCAGATATACCCAAGAGTGTGTTGAGGTGTTCTTCTGTCTGGTCAGGTCTGTTGGTACAGCCCTTCTCTGTGTTCTACTGTCTGGACTGAGGTCTGTTGGTACAGCCCTTCTCTGTGTTCTACTGTCTGGTCTGAGGTCTGTTGGTACAGCCCTTCTCTGTGTTTTACTGACTGGTCTGAGGTCTGTCAGCACATCTCTCAGACCTCCTCCACCATCAGGCACCACTGAAACCTGACTCCAACAGGGTCTACTCCGTCAGGGTCTCCTCCGTCAGGGTCTCCTCCAACAGGGTCTACTCCATCAGGGTCTCCTCCATCAGGGTCTCCTCCGTCAGGGTCTCCTACTACAGGGTCTACTCCGTCAGGGTCTCCTCCAACAGGGTCTCCTCCAACAGGGTCTCCTCCGTCAGGGTCTCCTCCGTCAGGGTCTCCTCCAACAGGGTCTACTCCGTCAGGTTCTCCTCCAACAGGGTCTACTCCGTCAGGGTTTGTCCAACAGGGTCTACTCCGTCAGGGTCTCCTCCAAAAGGGTCTACTCCGTACAGGGTTCGTCCAACAGGGTCTACTCCGTCAGGGTCTACTCCGTCAGGGTCTCCTCCAACAGGGTCTTCTCCGTCAGGGTCTCCTCCAACAGGGTCTACTCCGTCAGGGTCTCCTCCAACAGGGTCTACTCCGTCAGGGTCTCCTCCAACAGGGTCTACTCCGTCAGGGTCTCCTCCACTCTGGAGCAGCAAGAATGTGAGGAATGTGGGCGTCCTTGCCGGCAGCTCTGAAGGATTCCAGAGGTTTATCGGGACCTCCCCGTCTCCGGACC
>NC_044057.1:13524856-13607356 GCF_902167405.1 Gadus morhua
GCACTCTGTTCATACATGTGGATTATACTGTTACTGCACATGACCCGTACACTGGAACATTCCAGACGCGCGCGCGCGCGCGCGCGCGCGCACACACACACACACACACACACACACACACACACACACACACACACACACACACACACACACACACACACACACACACACACACACACACACACACACACACACACACACAGTTCCCAGAGAGGACTTAACTTTAGTCCCTTCCCTTCCACACGTACACACTCATGTACACACACACACAATTGTCCCAACTCACAAACATAAACACACACCCCTTCACATACACATATGCTGTCCTACACACACGCATGCACGCGCGCGCGCACACACACGCACACACGTGGGGTGTATTGCTGTAGGTCTGTCCACTGTGTCTGTCTGTCTGTGGTTCTTTACTTCCTTTGCTTCCTGTCCTGCAGGATGATGTGTGAGACGGTTCGCTACGAGAGACACGAGGCCAACGAGGTGCTGTACTAGTGAGTACTGTCTCTTTCTCCGTCTCTCTCGCGCTCGCTCTCTTTCTATCTCGTCCTGATGACCTGTCTGTCTCTCTCTCTCGACCTGATGACCTGTCTATGTCGCTTGCTCGTCATGAGGACTTGTCTCTCTCGCTCTCGCTCTCTCTCTCGTCCTGATGACCTGTCTATGTCAATCTCTCTTGTCATGATGACTTGTCGCTCGTCATGAGGATCTCTCTCTCTCTCTCTCTCTCTCTCTCTCCCTGTGTACTCCTGATGACCTTTCTACGTCTCTCTCCCTAGTCCTGATGACCTGGGTAGCTGTTGGTACATTCTGCTCTCAGGCTCCGTCTTCATCAAGGAGTCCATGTTCCTCCCAAGAAGCAGGTAGGAGCAGCTCCTCTTTTTTTCAGATTCAGATCCTCCCTCTCCTCTCCTCTCTCTCTCCTCTTTCTCCTCCTCTCTTCTACTCTCTCCTTCTCTCCTCCTCTCTCCTCCTCCACTGGGTACACTGTGGCAGTAAGCAGCTCTGTGGGTATCAGCAGATTACAGCTGACCTCCTCAGCCCAGTCACAAGGGAGCAGAACCAGTCTGAACCAGTCTGCAGCCCATAGAACCAGGCTGAATAGAACCTCATAGAAGCAGTCTGAACCAGTCTGCAGCCTTTAGAACCAGGATAAATAGAACCAGGCTGAATAGAACCTCATCGAAACAGTCTGAACCAGTCTGCAGCCTATAGAACCAAGATATATAGAACCAGGCTGAATATAACCTCATAGAAACAGTCAGAACCAGTCTGCAGCCCATAGAACCAGGCTGAATATAACCTCATATAAACAGTCTGAACCAGTCTTCAGCCTATAGAACCAGGATAAATAGAACCAGGCTGAATAGAACCTCATATAAACAGTCTGAACCAGTCTGCAGCCTATAGAACCAGGCTGAATAGAACCTCATAAAAACAGTCTGAAGCAGTCTGCAGCCTATAGAACCAAGATAAATATAACCAGTCTGAATATAACTTCATAGAACCAGGATAAATAGAACCAGGCTGAATCAAACTTCATAGAACCAGTATAAATAGAACCTCATCCAATACAGTAATGAAACCAAAACAGAGCAGATAGTAACAGAAGATTGTCACATGACATGGAGACTCTTCAGTACAACGAGTGTTGAAGATGAAATCAAAGTTATTCATCTGCTGAGAAACTAATTGATCAAGATTTGATTATCATGTTTTTCACAACCCCAAGTGGTGCATAACTCATCAAATAACCAGCTCGAAATGGAACATCAGCTAGTTTTCCGTAGCTCCTCCGCTAAAGAAGCCTTGTTGTGAATGCTGGGAACCTGTCTGAGGAAAGGGCGTTTCATGAGCTACTCCCTGCTAGCTACTCTCTGCTAGCTATCCCCTGCTAGCTTCTCTCTGCTAGCTACTCCCTGCTAGCTACTCTCTGCTAGCTACTCTCTGCTAGATACTCTCTGCTAGATACTCTCTGCCAGCTAACCCCTGCTAGCTTCTCCCTGCTAGCTACTCTCTGCTAGCTACTCCCGGCTAGCTGCACCCCGCTAGCTACTCTCTCAGCTAGCTAAACCCTGCTTGCTACTCTCTCAGCTAGCTAAACCCTGCTTGCTACTCTCTCAGCTAGCTACACCCTGTTAGCTACTCCCTGCTAACTACTCCCCACTTGCGGGGAAGGTGACTTATTATGAACGTCATCGCTCAGCCCCCCTGAAGTGTTTAACAGGACTAATCTAAAACTAATCTGAGAGTAATCTCATAAGAGAATTCATTAGCAATAAGTCAGAGCACGAGAGTTTGATGTGTTTTATGGAAATATATGCATAAGACATAATGTATCAAATTATTTATACAACATTCTTATTCATACTTTGACTCGGGTGTGTTCTCTCTCAAACACATACGCACGCACACGCAAGCACTAGCACATGTACACACACAAACTCCCCCATTGACTGGCAGCCCTGTCACAGGAAGTGAGTCGTGGTAGCCTGGAATGTGAGAGAGAGAGAGAGGCTGATTGATTGGACTGAACACACATTACCACACCCTCCCTCCCTCCCTCTTTCTCCCTCCCTTACTCTCCCTCCCTCCTCACTCTCACACACCAGACAGACAAGTAGAAAGCAGAGAGGCCGTGTGTTTCAGAGCTGTGGTTCCCAGTAACCGGAACATGTTTGGACTAATCTCCACTGTTGGATTAATGAGGAAATCTTGATGAGGACTAGGAGAGACCAGGGTGAGTTCACCTTAGGAGACCAGGAGCTAGGAGAGACCAGGGTGAGTTCACCTTAGGAGACCAGGAGCTAGGAGACTAGGAGAGACCAGGGGGAGTTCACCTTAGGAGACCAGGAGCTAGGAGACTAGGAGAGACCAGGGTGAGTTCACCTTAGGAGACCAGGAGCTAGGAGACTAGGAGAGACCAGGGGGAGTTCACCTTAGGAGACCAGGAGCTAGGAGACTAGGAGAGGGAACCAGAGTTCACCACCAGAGCTCGGACCCGAGGTCTGCCGTCCCTGGACTGTGGGTCTGCTGGTCTATAATGGTTATCTACTGGTCTGTCTGGAGCCACCTGGACTCTGGGTCTCTACTTTAGCCTCTACTCGGTATCTAGTGGTCTGTCTGAGACACAGAGAGTGTGTGTGTGTGTGTGTGTGTGTGTGTGTGTGTGTGTGTGTGTGTGTGTGTGTGTGTGTGTGTGTGTGTGTGTGTGTGTGTGTGTGTGTGTGTGTGTGTGTGTGTGTGTGTGTGAGAGATCCAGGAATGCTGAGCATGTGTTTGATGTTATTCTGAGCGGTGAGGGGGGCCCGTTCTGCCGGCGCTGCAGAGACCTCGGAGGGCGTTTCATCTCTGAGGTTTGACGGGAGGTTTGGTGGAGAAGCTTCAAGAACAGGGAGTCGAGTGAGGAGATGAGAGCTGTTCAGAGAGGAAGTGATGAGACTGTTGTCGTCAGGAGAGACACCTAGAGACGCCCCTCACCCCCTCGCCCTCTCACCCCCTCACTCTCTCACCCCTCACCCCTCACCCCCTCCCTCTCCCACCCCCTCATCCTCTCAGCGACAGCTCAGTTGTATTTTAGGTAGCTGAAGTCACGAGTGACTGGTGGATTCTAGGCGTGTGTTCCTTGACGTGTGTGGGTGCACGTGTACACAAACATGTGTAATGAACGCACACTATGAGATCCGTCACAGGAAACTGATACCCCATGCACACACACACGCATACACACCAACTGATACTCCACACACACAGCCGTCACCGCCATCCCAGAATACTCCCAACACAACACAGCTTTGTCCTGCTTCCAGCTGGATCCACACACCGTCTCCCACCATCATGCGACCCTAAACTGGGATTCTATACTGGGACCCCACACCCCTCAGCCACAAAACACACTCCTGATGAAGCAGACCCGGGATTAGAGGTTGGACATAACCAGTTTTCTGGACTGAGATGGCAGCAGAAGTTCCTGAGCAGACCTCCAGAGGGCGCTGTGGGGGTGTCACCTCAGGAGGACCAGCTCCTCATTCACCTTCAGACCGAGTAGAACCCAGAGCCTCACGGTCCGGACCTGGTCTACACACCGCCTCATCACAGACACTGCTAGGCTAGGCTAGGCTAGGCTAGGCTAGGCTAGGCTAGGCTGGCCTCGCTAGCTCTCCAGAGGAGCACCACATCATACCGTTGTGTTGCTAATCCAGTGTGCCCCCAGCGATGTGAGGTCAAACCAGTCCACCTCCCAGTGCCCGCTGTGGTCCGCTGGGACCAGTCCTCCTCCCAGTGCCCGCTGTGGTCCACTGGGACCAGTCCAATTCCCAGTGCCCTCTGTGCTCCTAAACTCTCTGGTTCCATGAGAAGATGTTTGAAGCCTGCCTGGAGGAGGGAGGCCTGTAGATGATGGACGTCTAGACTGACGGGACGCTGTTGTGGTCACCTGTTGAACTGACCTCCTCCTCTCCTTCTCCTCCCTCCTCCTCTCCTCCTCTCCTCTCCTCTCCTCTCCTCCTCCTCCTCCTCAGCTTTGGGAAGCGGTCTGCAGGAAGTTTGCGGCGTGGATGCGAGTGCATCGTTCTGGAACCTTCTGAGATGATTGTGGTGAGTCTTCACACACGCACACGGACACATTTACACACATGTATGTGAATATATATATATATTAGGGGTGTAACGGTACACAACAGTCACGGTTCGGTACGTACCTCGGTTTTGAAGTCACGGTACGGTACAGGACGGTTCGGTTCATAGTTATGGTGAAAAAACGGATTGCTTGACAGAACGAACATAAGTTTAATTAGTAACGAATTAAACACAACAGTTTTAGCTGTCAGTATGAAACATACAAATAAAATGTGTAACAAATATAAAAAAAATACTGCAGCAATTCTCCAATAACCCTAGAGTAAAATTTATGAAAAATCCAGTGTTAATGCTCAGTCTAGGCTCTTTAAGCTGGTATGTAAACAAAGAGTATGTAAACTTTAAGGTTTTAAAGAAAATATTCCTGCAGCTCTCTAAAGCTCTGAAGTTCTCATAAATATAAATATCAATCATTAAATAAAAGTGCAACTGCAGCCTTAACTTAAATCACAGCTTATGTATTTTATAATCTATTGGTGTTTTCATTGCCTCCCGTAGGTCAGAGGCAATGAAAACACCAATAGACCTGGTGATGGCATTTGCCCGTTCTGAATTCCCAGACAGGTGTAGGGGTTGATTAAATAGTGTAGGGAGCTGGGTTTGAACGGTTTGAACAACTTTTTTTCATTTCGCAGCGGTGACAGTAACACCTGGATGGTGCTGTCACGTTAAAATTGTACCGGGGGCGAAAATTTTGTGCATGTTCGATGTGTTTTCCATTTGCATAGACGATCGCTGTTGAACAATGTCTGCACACAGCTTTCGACTTGTCCACTCGTCTTTCCCCATTGTAATAATTAACCTGGAATCCAAAGTTCTCCCACACTTGGGATTTAAATGACAGGGGGGCATCTTCAAGCTCCGGTTTTCTGTTGTCGCTCGCCATGCAGTTCGCTCTCAGTTCGCTAGTAGACATCAATCCACACACAGTCGCGATCGCGCTCTGCTACTGCTACTACGCGGAGGTCGCGCACGTGTGAGCCGAGCCTAATAAGGCTAAAGGGTCCGGGGGGAGCTCCGACTTCAAGTTTTAAGTTCCGCACCGCAAAACAAGGCTTTACATTCACCATATTAACGCTATGTACGCCACATTTACGGACCGCGGTACACCTCTGTAACCGCACCGAAGTGCCTGTACCGTGACGGTTCGGTTCAAATACGTGTACCGTTACACCCCTAATATATATATATATATATATGCGTGTGTGTAGCTCTATAGTAGTGGACACATCAACATCATTATCCTACAATCAAGCCCATACACACTGGCTGAGTTGTGCAGTAAGTCACTTTCACACACACTCTGTTGTCATGGCAGCAGGGCGAGAGACTCAGGGCTATATGGTAGAGAGAGAGAGAGGGAGCCAAGGGGAGAAATCCCTACTGGGTAACACAAGAAGAGAGAGAGGGGTAGAGGGACATAGAGAGAGAGCAGTGAGGAGGGAGAGGGAGAGCAGTGTGACTGGACTCCAACAGGAAGTGTAATTCAACCAGAACCTCCTGTCTGTCTGTCTGTCTGTCTGTCTGTCTGTCTGTCTGTCTGTCTGTCTGTCTGTCTGTCTGTCTGTCTGTCTGTCTGTCTGTCTGTCCCCAGGTATCAGACCTCCTAACCCTCTCCCCCCCCACAGTATCAGACCTCCTAACCCTCTCCCCCCCCCCCCCCAGTGTCAGACCTCCTAACCCTCTCCCCCCCCCCCCCCAGGTGGACTACATGGAGGAGTCCGAGGAGTACTTCCAGCGCCAGGCGTCCCACCGCCAGTCGCGGCGCCGCTTCCGTAAGATCAACCAGAAGGGCGAGCGGCAGACCATCATCGACACGGTGGACCCCTACCCCCCCGGCAAGCCCCCGGCTGGGCGGAGCTACCACACGGTGAGGTCACGCCCCCTTTCCCCCGCTGGGCGGAGCTACCACATGGTGAGGCCACGCCCCCACAGCTCCATCCCCGCCGCCAAGCCCTGATGGGCTCCATGCACTGGTTCTACTGATGTTGGTTCTACTGATGTTCGTTCTACTGATGTTGGTTCTACTGATGTTGGTTCTACTGATGTTGGTTGCACAGCGGTTGGTTCTACTGATGTTGGTTCTACTGATGGAGGTTCTACTGCGGTTGGTTCTACTGATGGAAGTTCTACTGTGGTTGGTACTGCTGATGTTGGTTCTACTGATGTTGGTTCTACTGATGTTGGTTCTACTGCGGTTGGTTCTACTGCGGTTGGTTCTACTGCGGTTGGTTCTACTGCGGATGGTTCTACTGATGTTGGTTCTACCGATGTTGGTTCTACTATGGTTGATTCTACTGATGGAGGTTCTACTAATGGAAGTTCTACTGTGGTTGGTTCTACTATGGTTGGTTCTACTGATGGAGGTTCTACTGCTGTTGGTTCTACTGATGTTGGTTCTACTGCGGTTGGTTCTACAAATGTTGGTTCTATTGCGGTTGGTTCTACTGATGTTGGCTCTACTGTTGGTTCAACTCATTGTGGGTTGAGGTGTGTGGCTGTGATGGATGGAGGGTTGAGGAGTGCCTGAGATTGGACGGTGGGTTGAGGAGTGCCTGGGATTGGACGGGGGGTTGAGGAGTGCCTGTGATTGGACGGTGGGTTGAGGAGTGCCTGTGATTGGATGGATGTTGATTTTGTCTCCTCCCCTTGCTCCTGGGAAGAGGAGAAGAGCTTGTTTCACACACGTTTTTTCTCTACCCAGCATGCATCTGGGGTAGAACAGTTTGGTTCATTCCTGACATTCCAAGCTTTTCCCTGGAGAACGTTCCACTTAAACGTTCCTCAAAACAAACTGCTGTGATGTTCCGTTGTCTCTGAATACACCTCCTCTACTATAGTACAACTACTATCACTATACTACTACACTACCACTACTATACTACTACAATACTACTAAACTAGCAATACTATTACTACTACGATACTACCTACACTACCAATAATATTACTACTACTTTACTACTATCAATATACTACTACACTACCACTACTATTACTACTACTACGATACTACTACACTAGCAATACTATTACTACTACTTTACCACTACACTACCACTACTATTACTACCACTATGATACTACTACACTTGCAATACTATTACTACTACTATACTACTACTACTACAATACTACTACTACTACGACACTACCAATACGATTACTACTACTATACTACTAGTACGATACTACAAAACTTCTTATACTATACGACTACTATACTACTAGTACTATACTAATAATTCTAAACTGCTACTATACTTCTATTATTGCCACTATACTACTACGATACTAATACTACTATGCTAATATAATACTACTACTACTTTACTACTAATACAGCTATACTGTTACTAATACTGCCTCTGCTACTTCTATCCTACCAATCTACTACTACTAATACTGCTACTACACGATTACTACTTCTATACTACTACTAATACTAATGCTATACTACTACTTTACTACTAATACTACTACTACTGCTATACTACTATATTACTACTACTATTACTAGTCCTAATACTACTATACTATTACAATTACTATTGCTACTACTACTACTATACTAATACTACTGCCCTTCGGTAAATGTAGACCTCTCTCTCTCTCTCTCTCTCTCTCTCTCTCTCTCTCTCTCTCTCTCTCTCTCTCTCTCTCTCTCTCTCTCCATCTCCATCTCCATCTCTCTCTCTCTCTCTCTCTCTCTCCCTCTCCATCTCTCTCTCTCATGGTCCTCTATCTCGCTCTCTCGTCACGCACCACTCTGCTCTGCCTCCCACTGCGCCCCGTAGGAAGGATGGAGCTGTTACCGTGACAACCAGCACTATTCCCAGATGGTACCCACTCCATCCTCATGTACGAGAGAGAGAGAGAAAGAGAGAACTTGATGATTCTGACGAGCAGAAAAACAAAATTGCTGTTAAAATGTTGCCTTGCCCAAGAGCACAGGTGTCATGTTTCTCTCTCTATCATCCTCTGCCTCTCGTTCACTTCCAATCAGCATCTCTACCTCCCCTCTTTCTAGCCCCCTTCTATCATTATTACCATCCCTCTCTCTCATTCTCTTTTTCTCATTCTCTGTCTCTCTCAGTACCTCGTGGCTCCACTAGGGGGTGTGGCCTGGTATCACCTAGCCTAGCGCTGAAGGCAGACAGCTTAGCATTGCGTTAGTGTGTAGATGTGTATCGTTAATTGGACAGTGTGTTGTGTAGATGTGTGTTTATCTGCTTTCTGGCACACCTCCAACTCAAATCTCATCTATTCGCTGGCCTTGATGATGTCATGTTTAGATTCATGTGTTCACTGGTCTTGATGATATCATGTTTAGACTCATGTGTTCACTGGTCTTGATGATGCCATGTTTAGACGCATGTGATCATCAGACTGATCTATCCAGTGTTTTATTGTGTTTTGATGGAGAGAGGTAGAGAAATAAAAATACTGAGAGATAGAGACAGGGAGAGAGGAGAAAAGGAGACCGGCAGAGAGAAGGTGGGAGAGAGAGAGAGAAGGGAGAGAGATACAGGGAGGGAGAGAGAAGAGAGGGAGAGAGAGAGTGAGAGAGAGAGAGCAAGATACAGGGAGGGAGAGAGAGATACAGGGAGGGAGAGAGAGAGAGAGAAGAGAAGGAGTCAGGGAGAGGGAAGGGAGAGAGAGATGGAGAGAGAAGGAGACGGAGAGAGAAGGAGGAAGAGAGAGAGACAGGGAGGGAGAGAGACGGGGAGAGAGAAGAGAGTAGGAGGGAGGGAGGGAGAGAGACAGGAGGGAGAGAGAGAGAGACAGGGAGAGAGGGAGAGAGTCAGGGAGGGAGGGAGGGAGGGCGAGACACAGGGAAAGCGAGAGCGCTCTGCACTGTGTTTCTATTTTTAGGTGTTCTTTGTGACGAGCTGCAGGTAGGAGAGGCCTTGTAGAGAGACACCTCACAGACCAGCACCACTCCTTTACCTGTTTGCAGCACCCTGTTAGCCTGCAGCTCCCTGTTAGCCTGCAGCACCCTGTTAGCATGCAGCACCCTGTTAGCCTGCAGCACCCTGTTAGCATGCAGCACCCTGTTAGCCTGCAGCACCCTGTTAACATGCAGCACCCTGTTAGCATGCAGCACCCTGTTAGCATGCAGCACCCTGTTAGCCTGCAGCACCCTGTTAGCCTGCAGCACCCTGTTAGCCTGCAGCCCCCTGTTAGCCTGCAGCCCCCTGTTAGCCTGCAGCCCCCTGTTAGCATGCAGTCCGCACCGTGCTACCACTACCACACCATGCTACTACTAGCTCTCCTGTGTCTAACTTGTATCATGTCAACATCAGATGTTTGTGCGGTTCACCTGACAATGAAAGTGTTTGTGTGTGTGTGTGTGGTGATGAGGTGGTGTTCTGTTGTGCGATAAAGCCCGCCGCCGTAGTGCTCCTCGCCTGTCTTTGTGTTGTGCTGAATGGGGAGCGGTGCATTGTGGGGGACGGTGGTTTAACAGCTAAAGAGCTGTGGCAGCAGTCTATGAATCTATCGCTTTATCTCATCTAATGCGTCCACTTATGGACCGCCCACGTGTGTCTGTTTATACACACCGCCGGTCACATGACCGCCAGTCACATGATCCGCTGGCCAGGCCTCAAAGAGTCAGCTGTGACCTCACCTCGCTGCTATTGGTGGAGGCCAGCCTCTCGAGGCCCGCCCCCTCCCTCATAGACCTGTCTGTTCCTAGAAGACAGACAGGGGAGGGGGGCGGGGGGCCCGCTCCCCAGACGCATCCTGGTTGCCGTGGTGACTGTACGATGCCCCCACCCCCCCCTCACAGACCTTTATGTTCCTAGAAGACCCTGGGGGGAGGGGAGGGGAGGGGGCGGCTACCAGAAGCATCCCGGTTGTCGTGGTGACGGTGCGATGCCCCTCCCCTGGTGATTGTCAGGGGAGTAATGAATGGATTTTCCTACGCAGCACCTGAGCTTTGTGTTGTTGTGAAGCATTACATCATGGGGGGGGGGGGGGGGGTCATGACGACAGCCCCCTCCTCCTCTCTCAGCCAGCCACCGTCCCCTCACCATGACAACATGGATGCTCATGAGAGGTGTCACAATGGATGCTGAGGAGATGATTCGCTTGGTAAAATATTCATCACACTTCTGCCTTTGTGTGTGAGAGAGAGAGAGAGAGAGAGAGAGAGAGAGAGAGAGAGAGAGAGAGAGAGAGAGAGAGAGAGAGAGAGAGAGAGAGAGAGAGAGAGAGAGAGAGAGAGAGAGAGAGAGAGAGAGAGAGAGAGAGAGAGAGACTCTTACTGCATATCTGATGTTGATGTGATCTACGTTACCCTGATGCTGCCAGTGATTGCTTGAATATACAAAACAATGATTCATTGATAGGCAACGTGGTTACTCATTATTGAACAGCTAATGCAATTGCTATTCCAAAGACATGGGTTGACCTCGGTGATGACAGAAGTGTCTCATGTACTCATTACATATAATATCAATGTTGTTCTGTTTGTCTCTTTGTACTGCCGTTAATTATATATTAGAAGGTTAGAGTTGGAGAACGGGGGATATGGCTTGGTTGGATAGGTGTGGAAACAGGCCTGGTTTAGCTGATATGCAGTTACATGGTTATATGTCGTAGCAGCATTTGAAGGGACGTTTTGGTGAATTTGTGGTCTTTTATGATGTTTGTGGGCTGTTGGTGATGTTTGTGGTCTGTTGGTGATGATGGTGGTCTGTTGGTGATGCTGGTGCTCTGTTGGTGATGCTTGACGGTGTGTATGTGATGTGTGTGGGATTTGTATGTGATCTATTGTCTCCTCAGCTTCCCAGCATCAGCACTGCTCTTGTCATTTAAATCCTCATTCAGATGATATCTGGCTGTCAGTCAGCCCCATCTCTCTCTGCTGTCACCACGGTAACCAAAGGTCCTGGGGGGCAGGTCAAAGAGTCGCCGTGGTTACTGCAGTTGATTGACAGGATGACATCACCGCCGCTGCCAGTGAATCCACCTCTCTGGGTTCATCAGATCTGACTCTGGTTCAAGACTGTAGCTAGTGCTATCTTTAGCTAGTGCTGTCTGTAGCTAGTTCTATCTATAGATAATGCTGTCTGTAACTAGTGATGTCTTTAACTAGGGCTGTCTGTAGCTAGTGCTGTCTGTAGCTAGTGCTGTCTGTAGCTAGTGCTGTCTGTAGCTAGTGCTATCTTTAGCTAGTGCTGTCTGTAGCTATTTCTATCTATAGCTAATGCTGTCAGTAGCTAATGCTGTCTGTAGCTAGCTAGTGGTGTCTGTAGATAGTGCTGTCTGTAGATAGTGCTGTCTGTAGCCAGGGCTGTCTGTAGCTAGCTAGTGCTGTCTGTAGATAGTGCTGTCTGTAGCTAGGGATGTCTATAGCTAGGGCTGTCTGTAGCTAGGGATGTCTGTAGCTAATGCTTTCTGTGGCTAGTGGTGTCTGTGGCTAGGTATGTCTGTAGCTAGTGCCTCTCTGTAGCTGGTGCTGTCTGCAGGTGGTGCTGTCTGTAGCTGGTGCTGTCTGTGGCTAGGGCTGTCTGTAGCTAGAGCTGTCTGTAGCTGGTGCTGTCTGTAGCTGGTGCTGTCTGTAGCCAGGGCTGTATGTAGCTAGGGCTGTCTGTAGCTAGGGCTGTCTGTAGCTAGGGATGTCTGTAGCTAATGCTGTCTGTAGCTAGGGCTGTCTGTAGCTAGGGATGTCTGTAGCTAATGCTGTCTGTAGCTGGTGCTGTCTGTAGCTGGTGCTGTCTGTGGCTAGTGCTGTCTGTGGCTAGGGCTGTCTGTAGCTGGTGCTATCTGTATCCACAACATCTGTTCTGTGAAATAAAGCAGTGCAGGCTTGATAACTCTAAGCAGTCATAATGAATAGTCTCTCTCTCGCTCTCTCTCCCTGGTCCTGTTACTATGCCAACAGCCTCTCTGTGCTCTAGCACTGTGGAGTGATAATGACATTACTCTCCCATCTCCATCCCTCCTCTACCTCCTCCTCTTCTTCCATTTTGTAGATTCCCTCTTCTTGCTTCTCTGTTATCTATGTATTTCTCAATCCTGCTGTGTTTTATCTGTCTCTCTCTACCCCTCCTCCCCTTCTCTCTACTCCTCTCATCTCCTGGTGTGGAGATGAGAGGATGAAGGGGTAGAGGATGAGAGAGGAGGAGAGAGGATGAGCTCTCTCCTCCTCTACTCTCTTCCTCATCTCCTCTCCTCTCTCCTCATCTCCTCTCCTCCTCTGACCATCTCTGCCGGCCAGGTTTGAAACCAGCCTATCTACGCTCTCGTAGCCCTGCCGAGTTTCTCCGCCTCTCTCCCCCCTCCCTCCCTCCCTCCCTCCCTCCCTCCCTGGTTCAGTCACAAACAGACCCAGAGCGCTAACAAAGCCGGGACCAATGGTGGCGTCTCCCCCTCTCTCTAAATAGTCTAATGGTGCGTTAAGGCGTGTGTGAGTGCGGAGTGTGTGTGTGTGTGAGCTCGGTGTGTGTGTGTGTGTGTGTGTGAGCTCGGTGTCTGAGCTCCGTCAGTGTGGGGAGGCGTGTGTGTGTGCGCGTGTGTGTGAGCGTCACAGGCGCGAGAGGCGGAGGAGGTGGGAGAGGAGAGCTAGGGAGTGAAAGTGCTGTCAGCCATTTTTGCTATTTTTTTCCCCCTGCTTCTATTTTCTATTTTCTGCCTTTCATCGGCGGGAGGTGCTGACAGCGAGGAGCAGGAGGAGGTGCTAGCGGGAGAGGAACACATAGGTGCTGTCTTTGTGCTGAAAAGGGAAGATCTGAATCTTTTGATTCATCCTCCTCCTCCTCCCGTCTGTGGGAGCAGCAGCTGCCGGGAGCGGGCAGAGCAGGAGACGAGAGGAGGAGACGAGAGGAGGAGGCGCAGGTTCCTCCTGTCGGTCCTGCTCTTTAGAGGGGAGAAGACGATCGCTGTAGCGGGGAGGAAGAGGGAGAAGAAGGAGCGAGGAGCACGCGGAGACCGTAGCAGGGGAGGGAGGAGGAGGGGAGCGCGGGTTGAGGAGGAGCAGGATGTGAGATGAGGCTGCTCCTCCTGTGATCACCATGAAGCCGTTAGGAGGAGCTGAGCCTCATGGATCGCCCGGCCACCCCGAGAGGAGCCCGGTGAGTACAGGGGGAGGAGGAGGAGGAGGAGGACCGGCGACCTGCTGACGGTCTGACAGTGCAGAGAGGGCGTGTGTGTGTGTGTCTCTGTGTGTGTGTGTGTGAGTGTGTTAATGTCGACCCCATTAAGTTTAACGACGCACTTAGGGGCGACGTAGTTTGATCGTATCGGCACGGCAACGCACGGCCATCAAACCCCCGCCGTGACACCCTGCCCCCCCCCCCCCCCCCCCCCCCCCCCCCGCCAGCTGGCTTGGAGCAGGCTGAGGCTGGGTTAGCTTGGGGCTAGCATAGCTCTGGGCTACTCCTAGCATAGCTTGTTGATAATGTAGCTTTTGGTCAAACTGCTAGAACCAGGAAACCTGACCGGAGCTAGCCCAGGGGCTAGCATAGAGCCAGCCCAGGGGCTAGCATAGAGCCAGCCCAGGGGCTAGCATAGAGCCAGCCCAGGGGGTAGCATAGAGCAAGCCCAGGGGCTAGCATAGAGCCAGCCCAGGGGCTAGCATAGAGCCAGCCCAGGGGGTAGCATAGAGCAAGCCCAGGGGCTAGCATAGCAGTCGGTACTTCAGACACAAATGTATTGATAACATGTCACTACTGCAACTGGCATCAGTGGATCTGTTACCCAACACACACACACAACCATGCACACACGCATACACACACAGACACACACATCCGAAAGTGACCCGCGACACTGAAGGGGTTCCTGTTTCATAGGTTAAGTACCCAGTCAGAGGTTCAGCCAGGCTGGACCAAGCTACGTAGCTACATAGCATGGAGCGAATGCTTGCGGCTACCTGAAGTGCTATGTGTTGGAGTTAAAAGAGCTCTTCGTAGCTAGAGCTGGATGAATAGAGTCCAACAGAGAGACATTTTAACATGGTTGGTCAGTCTGTTGCAGAGCAGAACCCTCAGCCTGTGATGGTGGTCTGTCTGTCCCTAGTGGAGTCTCTCTCTCTCTGTGTGTGTGTGTGTGTGTGTGTGTGTGTGTGTGTGTGTGTGTGTGTGTGTGTGTGTGTGTGTGTGTGTGTGTGTGTGTGTGTGTGTGTGTGTGTGTGTGTGTGTGTGTGTGTGTTGATGTCCACAGTATTAATGAAGTCCTGTGTAATCAACGTCAGCAGCAAGCTGTCTATAAGAGACATCAGATGAGACTAGGACCCCGACCCTGTGTGGGGGTCTAGATGGAGGGTGTAGGACCCTGTGAGGGGGTCTAGATAGAGGGTCAGGGACCCAGTGAGGGGGTCTAGATAGAGTGTCAGGGACCCCGTGAGGGGGTCTAGAGAGAGGGTCAGGGACCCAGTCAGGGGTCTAGATGGGGGGCTTCTGGACCCTGTGAGGGGGTCTAGATGGAGGCTCTGGTCCTGCTCATTGCTGAGTCGTAGATGCTGTGGATCCTGGTGAATTGACGTGTGGATTAAGGACCAGATGGGTCTGAGCGACCTTGGCTCTCAGATTAATGTCAGCGTAAGAGATTGAGTTTGTCTCTCCCTTAGTGAAATGAGGGTGAGAGGATGAGGTGCAGGTGGTGAGGCGGGCGGCCGCTGGTGTTCTGAAGCCCGAGGGAGGGACTCTAATCCCTTGATCCCCACGAGGTCGCCTCCTTCTGGAATGTTCCCTCACTCCTGGAGCGAGGGAACACACTGTTGTCGTAGTGACGGCTCGTCGTTGGTCCTGTCACGATGACGGAGTTGTCAGGGTGGAGGCCTGCTGCTAGCCAGTTCCTGGTGGAAGCGGTTTCCTGGTGGTAGTTTCCTGGTCATTTCTTGGACGTTTCCTGGTGATGGTAGTTTCCTGGTGGTGGTCGTTTCCTGGTCGGTTCTTGGGGGTGGTAGTTTCCTGGTAGTTTGCTGTAGTTTTCTGGTTGTGGTAGTTTCCTGGTTGTGGTCGTTTCCTGGAGGTGGTAGTTTCCTGGTAGTTTCCTGTTAGTGGTACTTTCCTGGTCGTTTCCTGGTCGTTTGTTGATAGTTTCCTGGTGGCAGTCCCCCTGGCCGGTGCAGTGGTCTTAAGGCGCTTGTTAGCCGGGTGTCAGCGCGCGGCGGCTCCAGGATCTGGGTCATTAGCTGTAATCTGAGGAGCAACATCGACGTGGGGCTACACGGAGACGGGCGAGATTTAGCGCGGGTTTAATCCACGGGCGACAGCTGACAGCCAATACCCTGGCTCCGGGTTCCTCCTCTGGCTTCAGTAGGTCACCAGGGATCTGTACAGCATAGGCGTGCTTACAGCCAAGCTAAGGTAGGAGGCTAACCATGTAGCTGTGTGATGTATAGTGCAGGTGGATAACCATGTAGCTCTGTGAGTGTTGTGATGAGAAGTGTAGGAGGCTAACCATGTAGCTGTTTAGCTCTGTGTGATGTTAAGATTAGGAAGCTAACCATGATGCTATGTGAATGTTGTGATGTATGTGCAGGATGCTAACCATGTATGATATTTCCTGATGTAGCCTGAACTGCGTAGCGGTGCCCAGTGGCTAGCATAGCTTAGCGTAGCGGCAACGGTGCGTGGATCAGTTTCTGAGGAAGCGGGTCAGAGGGGGCCGGCTTATTGACCGCCCCCGGATGACCTGATTAGAGAGAGAAAGGACTGTGGCCCCGCCCCTCCAGAGGGCGGGGCCAGTAGAACACAGACCATCAGGACCAGTAGAACACAGACCATCAGGACCAGTAGAACACAGACCATCAGGACCAGTAGAACACAGACCATCAAGACCAGTAGAACACAGACCATCAGGACCAGTAGAACAAAGACCATCAGGACCAGTAGAACACAGACCATCAGGACCAGTGGAACACAGACCATCAGGACCAGTAGAACACAGACCATCAGGACCAGTGGAACACAGACCATCAGGACCAGTGGAACACAGACCATCAGGACCAGTAGAACACAGACCATCAGGACCAGTAGAACAAAGACCATCAGGACCAGTGGTACACAGACCATCAGGACCAGTGGAACACAGACCATCAGGACCAGTAGAACACAGACCATCAGGACCAGTAGAACAAAGACCATCAGGACCAGTGGAACACAGACCATCAGGTCCAGTGGAACACAGACCATCAGGACCAGTAGAACAAAGACCATCAGGACCAGTAGTACACAGACCATCAGGACCAGTGGAACACAGATCATCAGGACCAGTAGAACACAGACCATCAGGACCAGTAGAACACAGACCATCAGGACCAGTAGAACACAGACCATCAGGACCAGTAGAACCAGCCTCTACGGAGGTCATGTCTGGTGTGTATTTAGCAGCTGGAAATAGAAGCTGTTGATTGGTCTGCGTAGCACAGTGCTGTCCGGGGGGGGGGGGGGGTGAGAGAGGGAGAAAGAGAGAGTTCAGTAGCGTTGGAGAGGAAGGTGGTGTTCAATCAGCTACGTCACGCGGTGTTATCATTCAGAGGTGCTTGAAGTCTTCTGAAGCGGGGTGTTTGAGGGTTGTAAATATTCTGCATCCGGAGGTTCAGGGGCTGAATAAAACATCCGACCATGAAATATTCATCTCTGGGTGTTTGAAGCGGGTTAGTGGCGTCTTTAAGGACCTCCAGGTCAGCGTGAAAGGCCTCCTTCCATAGATTCATGGAAATAACGTAAACATGCAGAATCACAACGCCTGAAATGAGTCCTTAGAAAGTGATGGTTCTTCATTTCTCTGCTCTGCTCCGGAGAGTAGATGATCACAGCTCTGTCTGTAGAGCTGTCTGTAGACTGCTCTACTGCTGATCAGAGAGCAGATGATCAGTGCTCTGTCTGTAGAGCTGTCTGTAGACTGCTCTACTGCTGATCAGAGAGCAGATGATCAGTGCTCTGTCTGTAGAGCTGTCTGTAGACTGCTCTACTGCTGATCAGAGAGCAGATGATCAGTGCTCTGTCTGTAGAGCTGTCTGTAGACTGCTCTACTGCTGATCAGAGAGCAGATGATCAGTGCTCTGTCTGTAGAGCTGTCTGTAGACTGCTCTACTGCTGATCAGAGAGCAGATGATCAGTGCTCTGTCTGTAGAGCTGTCTGTAGACTGCTCTACTGCTGATCAGAGAGCAGATGATCAGTGCTCTGTCTGTAGACTGCTCTACTGCTGATCAGAGAGCAGATGATCAGTGCTCTGTCTGTAGAGCTGTCTGTAGACTGCTCTACTGCTGATCAGAGAGCAGATGATCAGTGCTCTGTCTGTAGACTGTTCTACTGCTGATCAGAGAGCAGATGATCAGTGCTCTGTCTGTAGAGCTGTCAGTCGACTGCTCTGTGTAGAGCTGTGTGTCCAGTTGGTTCGCACTGGGTTGGGGGTTAGACTCCAGGCCAACAGGTTCTTAGTGTACAGATCTCGACCTTCTGTCTGTCACTGTGAACACATGAGCCAGTGACTCCATGAGTGGGAACTAGTGAGTGAATGAGTGAGTCGGAGCTGAGTGAGTGGGTGACTGAGTGGGTGCTAGGTTCTCACGTGAATGGATGGTGACTGAGTGAGTCCCAGGCAGCGTGTGTGTGTGGAGCGCTCTGACCAGGGATGTGTGTGTCTGTATGTGTGTGTGTGTGCGTGTGCAGCTCCCTGCAGACCTGGCCCGGCTCCACCTGGCCGATGGCCCTCACTCCCAGGTGACACACGGCTCCTCCAGCCAATCAGGATGTAGTGTCACCAGTGACTCTGGGAGCAGCAGCCTATCAGACCTTTACCAGGTAAGCCCCTCCTCCCAGAGAGACTAACCAATCATAACCTAGTTAGATAACTAGTTAATTAGCACCCAGCCCCGTAACCATGATGAAGGTCTGAAGCTCTGGTTCATGTTCACTCACTCACTCAGTCATAAGTACACACTCTCTCTTCCTCAACACTCACGCCCTCCTGTGTCAGTTGACGGGTGTTAAAGCTATTAGAAGCTTAGCTCCCTGCCCTCAGCCTATTGGCTGTTACACCGTCACCTGCTGGAGAGGGGAAACAGAGTGTGTGTGTGTGTGTGTGTGTGAAACATAGTCTCCCTCTTCCTCTCAGTGTATAAATAGTCATGTTTGTTATCTGCACAGCTCTCTCTCTCTCTCTCTCTCTCTCTCTCTCTCTCTCTCTCTCTCTCTCTCTCTCTCTCTCTCTCTCTCTCTCTCTCTCTCTCTCTCTCTCTCTCTCTCTCTCTCTCTCTCTCTCTCTCTCTCTGGTGGTAACATTCTCTTGGATCACCATTCTCTAATGTAGTTGGACGATGTTAAGTGCTGGTTTATCACCAGCCTGTGTTTTTATCTCTCCATTCTATCGGTGCTTTATACCAGAGCGCCACAGTGTTTGACTGGAGGTCAGGGGACAGATCTATGGTATCTAGATCTATCATTCATCACTAGAGCTGCACATCGCTGGCTGTGTGGGCGGGGAGCGTGTGGGCAGAACGTCTGGCTCAACAAAGACTGCTGGTTCTATGAGTGTCCCTGAGCAAGGCACCTCACCCCATCTGCTCCTCTGAGCTGAGTGTGGAGGTGTATGAAGGGGTGATTTGGCGTATGAATGAGTGAATGGGTGTGTGTGTGTGTGTGTGTGTGTTGTGCGTTGCTGGGAGTGACCACAGGTCACTGGGCGCTACATGCTGCCCAGCTGAACTCTGGCTGTGCCTCAGCATCCTGACTGGTGTGACTGTGGATCCCAGCCCAGACCGGTGACCTGTCAGCCACAGGGGTCAGAGACTGGGACTCAGGACTCAAGAGTCCGCCAGTTGTGAAGACCTGTACTTATGGTCTCCTGGTTCTCAGAGTCCACTACACACACACACACACACACACACACACACACACACACACACACACACACACACACACACACACACACACACACACACACACACACACACACACACACACACACACACACACACACACCAGTGGCGGCTGGTCGTTTTTAAAGTGAGGGAGGAAGGACCGCGCGCTTGTTGCCATTGGCCTGCTTGCACTGTTGGTGTATGGTGGCATAAGAATGTGAGACTCAAGTTGTTTCAGGGTGTTTTGGTGAACTACAAAATAGTAGGGAGGGATAGTTATGTGAATAAATTTGATATAAAGCCACCAGTGGCATCACTGTAATTTGAAAGCTGGTGGGCAGCAAGTATTGGAAATGGACTACAAGGGCAGAAGGAAAGGATGCAAAGCCCATTAGTCAAATCAGGCCTACTCTTGATTTGTAAAAGTAAATCTGGGCCTATTTTTGCCCTCAATGAATGAAGTTATTGGTTGTAATTTAGCTATGTTTATTTTCAGGTACAATTGTTTTAAGAAAAGACTGACCAAAAGTGATGCCATTTAAAATGCATCATGCTCTGAATCATTCACCCTTTCCACACCATTTCCACAATATCAAACAGAACGGTCAGAGTAGCAAACTAGCAAAAGAACGAGAACATTATTCTAGATTCAACCTGATCTATACTAGGCATGGTGCCTAGCAAGGAAAGTCGCATAGCAGCACCAACGTGAACTTGACACTAGTTGTGGCGTTTGGTTGCCCTATCAAGATTTTTCACATCAGGGAAACCATGAACAGCCCACGTTGGAGATTTACCATTATTCATTAGCAAACAGGGCCAGCAATACAGTCGATTGCTAGTAATGCTACCAGTAAGCCATGAGTACCTAGCAAACCATGTAGCACCCACAACACTGACGTTGCCATTACTTTTGGTGATCTCGATTTTGCGAAGTGGTCTACCTTTTTCTTTGGTCGCTAACTTAGCACTGTAACTCAATGAATAGAATGCTTTGTGTAATTAAACATGAACAATGTCCTCTGTTTCCATTGTACACTTTTGCATATGTTAGAATCTCGTTATCCTTCAGATGATTTCACCTGCTTTGCGTCTCTTAGACAGAGCGGCAATGCGGGCAGAGCGGGTTGGTTTGTTATCGACAGCGTTGCCAGATTGGGTAAATTTCCCGCCCAATGATAATTTTCCCAACCTAAAGCGGTTAAAAGTAGCCCAATTGGGTGGGAAATCTGCCCAATCTGGCAACACTGCTCACCTGCCAGGGATCCTGCTGTTTGGTTCATAGCGCAGCGCGACTAGATTTCTGCGCGAATCAGACGCCTGTAAGGTCACACCAACTCAGAGGAGGACTTTCCTCCTCTCTCCCATTGAAACCCATGTTATTCACCGGCCGCCAGTACTTTCTGAGAAATGAATGGGAGTCAACGGAGGCTGAGGGAGGACCTTCCTCCCTGAAGTAATTGTCAAAAGGCGATAGGGGGTGCTAATGTCCCTTTACCCAGGGAAACAAACATTATATTCAAAGGCATTAAAGTAGTCATATTTAAGGGCATTAATTCATAACAGTAGTCTGGGCAATCTACATTTTTTATTCTCAACAATGTAAAGGAGGATCTTCCTCCCTCTCCTCAATGGAGAAGCCTCCACTGACACACACACACACACACACACACACACACACAGACACACACACACCCCCTGTCATCTTGACGGAGGACTTCTAGTTGTACTACTGGAGTACTAGCAGTACTTCTAGTTGTACTACTACAGTACTAGTTATACTACTGGAGTACTCAGAACAGCTACTGATCGCGACGTTGTCAGGTGTTATTAGTGATGTATGATTCTTATGTTAAACCTTATTATCACTGATGTTGATGGTCAATCAGAGGGGCGTGGCCTGGCTTTGTGTCTCTAAGCCCCTCCCCCTCTGGCCCTAGCCCCGCCCTGCCACGCCTGGCTTGGTGACAGCTGGCCAATCGCAGGCTGTTTTGAATCATTGATGATGGCACTTTGGTCACATGGTGTTTCAGGAGCAGGGGGGGGAGCAGGGAGGAGGAGGAGGGTTGATGAAGAGGAGGAAGGGCAGGTCATTTGAGGAGGAGGAGGAGGAGGAGGAGCAGGTAATTCGAGGAGGAAGAGATGCGTTTGTACCGACTGTTTTTTTTTGGTTCTTCTAAAGCTCTGGATGTGGTCCAGTGTGTTCAGGTACCGAGATCTACCCTCTATATCTCTATATCTGTCTCTCTTTAGATCTCTATATCACCTCATCTATCTGTCTCTCTAGATCTCTATATCACCTTATCTATCTGTCTCTCTCTAGATCTCTATATCACCTTATCTATCTGTCTCTCTCTAGATCTCTATATCACCTTATCTATCTGTCTCTCTCTAGATCTCTATATCACCTTATCTATCCCCCTAGATCTCTATATAACCTTATTTATCTCCCTTGATCTCTCTATATCACCTTATCTATCCCTCTAGATCCCTCTATATCACCTTATCTATCTCACTCTATATATATCTCCTTATCCATCTATCACCCTATATCTCCATATAACTTTATCTCCCTATGTCTCAATCTATCTCTCTCTATATCTCTCTACATCTACATCTTGTGTCTGTGTACAGTGTGTAGTGTTCCTGTGTAGTGTGTCTGTGTACAGTGTGTCTGCGTGTAGTGTGTGAGCAGTGTGTCTGTGAGCAGCAGGTAGGGCAGGAACACACAGGATTGTCAGTTATTTCGGTAGATGTGACATCGTGTTTCTGTGTTTGCACATGGCGGTGGAGCTGATGAGATGAAGGGTGGAGCAGGTGGAGCTGATAAGATGAAGGGTGGAGGAGGTATCTGCTGCTGACCTCTGACCTCATGTGCTGATGTGCTGTGTGTCCTGGTTTGGAACACTATCCTCGTTCGACCAACAGACCAAACTCTATCCTTTAACACATCTCTCTCTCTCTCTCTCTCTCTCTCTCTCTCTCTCTCTCTCCCCCTCCCTCCCCCTCCCTCCCTCCCCCAGGCGACTGAGGGTGACAGCGGGGACATGGACCTCAGTGGTCTCCCTGAGACCGCCGTGGACTCTGAGGAAGACGATGATGAGGAGGAGCTGGAGCGGGCGTCGGACCCCCTGATGAGCCGGGACATCGTGAGGGACTGCCTGGAGAAAGACCCCATGGACCGGACCGACGACGACATCGGTGGGTTCTGGTCCTGGTTCTGGTTCTGGTCCTTGTTCTGGGGAAGAGGAACAGCAGTCTGTCTCACTGGTCTGTCTGGGCAGCCTCATATGAGGAGGATACAGCCACCCCTCCCCCCCCCCCCCCCCTTGTGTTTTCTAGGTCACCCCTCCTCTCCCTCCCACCACATTAAACTTTCATCGCCGCCTCGCGCACGCCTCTGTTGCCGTGCCAACCCCAGGTCAGCCCAGCCCAGACTACCGCTGGGGGAGGGGGCGGGTGTTGGGGTCCCTGGGTTCAGTCTGAGTTCTGTAGCGTCTTAGCTTAGCAGCACTCTGCCCAGCGGAGCCTAGCTCCCACGGCCCTGGAGTTAAGGGGCACTGTGATGCTAGCTCCCAGAGCCCTGGAGTTAAGGGGTGCTGTGATGCTAGCTCCCAGAGCCCTGGAGTTATGGGGTGCTGTGATGCTAGCTCCCAGAGTCCTGGAGTTAAGGGGTACAGTGAGGCTAGCTCCCAGAGCCCTGGAGTTAAGGGGCTCTGTGATGCTTGCTGCCAGACTACAGATCAGATCCCTTATGGGCGGCCTGACGGCTCCAGTTGGTTGGACCAGGGGGGTCAGAGGTCATATCGACCGAGGCATCAGAGCGGAGCAGCTAGGAGACAAGCTTTCACTGGAGGTTGTTCATGGTCGCAATCAGACCGCTCTCATGCATGCCCTCACGTGCACGCTCCTGTCCAACATGAGATCAGACTGTCCTCTGTCTCCTCTGGCTGTCAGGAATCATCTCAACCTCTCTCTCTCTTTCTTGTACCTCGCTCTCTTTCTCCTTACTTCTTCATCTCTCTCTCTCTCTCTCCTCTCTCTCGCTCTCGCTCTCTCTCTATTGCTCTCCCTCTCTCTCTGGCGCTCTCCCTCCTGACCTGTCTCTCTCTCTCCTGACCTGTCTCTCTCTCTCCTGACCTGTCTCTCTCACTCTCTCTCTACCGCTCTCTCCCTCTCTCTCCTGACCTGTGTCTCTCTCTCCTTCAGAACAACTGCTGGAGTTCATGCACCAGCTGCCGGCCTTCGCCAACATGACGATGTCCGTGCGCCGTGAGCTATGTGCGGTGATGGTGTTCGCCGTGGTGGAGCGCGCCGGCACCGCCGTGCTCAACGACGGAGAGGAGGTGGGTGTGTCTACAACATGTTGTGTCTATAACATGTTGTGTCATTGTGTATATAACATGTTGTGTTGTGTATAGCATGTTGTGTATACAACATGTTGTGATGTGTATAACATGTTGTGATGTGTATAACATGTTGTGATATGTATAACATGTTGAGTATATAGCTTGTTTTAGCATTGTGTATAGAACATATTGTATATAGAACATGTTTTATAACATGTGTGTATAACATGTTGTGTTGTATGTATAACATGTTGTGTTGTGTGTGTGTGTGTGTGTAACATGTTTAACATGTGTTGTGTGTATAACATGTTTGATAACATTTTGCGTGTATATAACATGTTGTTTAACATGTTGTGCTGCTCCAGCTGGACTCGTGGTCGGTGATCCTGAACGGCTCGGTGGAGGTGCTCCACCCAGAGGGCCGGGCGGAGATCCTCTGCATGGGGAACAGCTTCGGGGTCAGCCCCACCCTGGAGAAGGAGTTCATGAAGGGGGTGATGAAGACCAAGGTGGACGACTGTCAGGTACAGACTGACAGGCAGACAGACAGTCAGACAGACAGTCAGACAGACAGACATTGTTTTGGGTGCAGATGGGTGGTGTCTAACCCCTGGTTTGGTTTGTTTTGGGTGTAGTTTGTGTGCATTGCGCAGCAGGACTACTGCTGCATCCTGAATCAGGTGGAGAAGAACATGCAGAAGGTGGAGGAAGAGGGCGAGATCGTCATGGTGAAGGAGCACCGAGAGCTGGACCGGACCGGGACCCGCAAGGGCCACATCGTCATCAAGGTGAAGACCCCCTCAGAGACCAGCTAGGACCCGGTCCCTCAGAGACCAGCTAAGACCTGGGCTGCATCCGAATACTCATACTTGCATACTATATAGTATGCATTTTGTAGTATGCGAAAAATATAGCGCGTCCGAATACTCAGTGCGCATTCTGTAGTACGGAAGACGTTTCCGAATGCGTACTACCGCCAAAGTAAACCACGGACCTCACTACGCTATCCCACAATGCAACCGGAGTCTGGTAACAAACGAAGAAGAGATGGCTGACCCGACACCACCAACAGCGGCTTTTTATTTTTGTGTGTGTGTGTGTGTGTGTGTGTGTGTGTGTGTGTGTGTGTGTGTGTGTGTGTGTGTGTGTGTGTGTGTGTGTGTGTGTGTGTGCGTGTTCAATAAAAAAGGAAAAATTAACTTCAATCGTCTTTTTCACGGAGTAACAAATAACTGTAAATGTATTATTATTCCAAAAAAATGACTTACCAAATGTCCACATATTTACATCATAACCTGCCGGTAAGTCGCTCTACGAGATGACCGACGACGACGCCTTCTAGCAGCGATATCCATTTCAAGAGCCATTCGCGTAGAAAGAGACATTTTTTATTTAATAGCAACGATTACAAGACGGAAAACAGGTACATTTTGCCGCCATCTGGGGGGAGATACGTCATCTCCAAACATCCGGTGGAGTTTCGGCGGTGTTCGGAAGCGTTCGGAGGCGTTCTACGCATAGCTGTAGACCGTACTACACAGTCAAGTGTAGTATGGTCAAGTAGTAGACACTGGACAGAAATAGTATGTACTAAGTATTCGCATGCAGTCCTGGTCACCCAGAGACCAGCTAGGACCTGGTCACCCAGAGACCAGCTAGGACCCGGTCCCCCAGAGACCAGCTAGGACCCGGTCCCCCAGAGACCAGCTAGGACCCGGTCCCCCAGAGACCTGCTAGGACCTATAAAATATCTGGTAATTGTTCTTGACAATAACAATCCTCCTCCTCTTCCTCCTCTTCCTCGTCCTCCTCCTCTTCCTCGTCCTCAGGGTACGACGGAGCGTCTGACGATGCACCTGGTGGAGGAGCACTCGGTGGTGGACCCCACCTACATCGAGGACTTCCTGCTGACCTACCGCACCTTCCTGTCCAGCCCCATGGTGGTCGGCAAGAAGCTGCTGGAGTGGTTCCACGACCCCAGCCTCAGGGACAAGGTAGGGGTCGAGACCTTTCCCCTCTAACCCTCAGCCTCAGGGACAAGGTAGGGGTCACAACCTTTCCGCTCTAACCCTCAACCTCAGGGACAAGGTAGGGGTCACAACCTTTCACCTCTAACCCCCAGCCTCAGGGACAAGGTAGGGTTCAAGACCTTTCACCTCTTACCCCAGCCTCAGGGACAAGGTAGGGGTCACGACCTTTCACCTCTAACCCCCAGCCTCAGGGACAAGGTAGGGTTCACGACCTTTCACCTCTAACACCCAGCCTCAGGGACAAGGTAGTGGTCACGACCTATCACCTCTAACCCCCAGCCTCAGGGATAAGGTAGGGGTCACAACCTTTCACCTATGACCCCAAGTCTCCTAGGTTACGTGTGTTGACGGTCTTTCTCCTAGGTGACGTGTGTTGAGGGTCTCCTAGGTAACGTGTCTTGACGGTCTCCTAGGTAACACGCGTGGTGCTGCTGTGGGTCAACAACCACTTCAACGACTTTGAGGGCGACGCGGCGATGACCCGCTTCCTGGAGGAGTTCGAGAACAACCTGGAGAGAGAGGTGAGAGAGCAGACTGTTATAACATCATAACATAGCATCATAACATGACAACATAACCTAGAACAAAGCATCATGAATAACCTACATCATAACATAGCATCATAACATGACAACATAACCTAGAACAAAGCATCATGAATCACCTATAACATCCTAACATAGCATCATAACATGACAACATAACCTAGAACAAAGCATCATGAAATAACCTATAACATCATAACATAGCATCATAACATAACCTATAACATAGCATCATAACATAGCACCAAAAACAAAACAAAAAACATTTGCACAAGGCAAGCCGATGCACTTCTCCATTTTAAGAGCATTAAAATGAGAACAATTAATGGGACAAAGAAAGGGATGTTTAGCTTAGAAAAAAGATTTGCAATTAATCGTGAGTTAACTGACATTAATGTGATTAATCGCGATTAAATGTTTTAAGCACTTGACAGCACTAATCATAACCTATAACATAACATACCGTTATATCATAACCTATAGCATCATAACATGCCGTTGTATCATAACATCATAACATAGTATCCTAACCTATAACACCATGAGCTTTAACACCTAGCCTTTGTGTTCCAGAGGATGTGCGGCCACCTGCGGCTCCTGAACATTGCGTGCGCGGCGAAGGCGAAGGCCCGCGTGGTGACGCTGACCCGGGCCTCGCGGGACGCCCCGCTGGCCTTCAGCCTGCTGGGGGGGCAGGACAAGGGCTTCAGGGTGTTCATCGACGCCGTGGAGCCCGGGAGCAAGGCAGCAGAGAGCGGCCTGAAGAGGGGAGACCAGGTCAGGGCCAGGGCTCCACCACTCTCACCGTACCAGACGTCTGGAGCAATGACATAAACTCACCTAGTCTGTCTGTCTGTCTGTCTGTCTGTCTAGATCCTGGAGGTCAACGGTCAGAACTTCGAGAACGTCCAGCTGATGAAGGCCAACGAGATCCTGAAGAACAACACCCACCTGTCAATCACGGTGAAGACCAACCTGCTAGGTGAGCGGTCACCGGAAACACAGACCAACCGCAGCCTCTATCCATTTTTAATGTAACATTCATTTGATAAATCTCTCTCTCTCTCCCTCTCTTCCTCTCCCCCTCCCCCTCTCCCCCTCTCTCCCTCCCCTCTCTCTTCCCCCCCCTCCCCCCTCAGTGTTTAAGGACCTCCTGGCCCGCCCGGACCAGGACCCCTCTGAGGGGGAGGTGGAGGAGGAGGTGGAGAGGAAGAACGGCGCCCCCCACCTCCCCAAGATCGGAGACCTGAAGAAGGCCAGCCGCTTCTCCATCCCCGACCTGGCTGTGGACGTGGAGCAGGTCTGCTCTCAACATCACCTTAACATCACATTAACATCACCTACAACATCACATTAACATCACCTACAACATCACATTAACATCACCTTAACATCACCTAGAACATCACAACATCACCTACAATATCACCTAGAACATCACAACGTCACCTACAATATCACAACATCACCATAACATAAACTAGAACTTCCTACCCAGCATCTTAACATGACCTATAACAAACCGAGCATGGTAACATGACCTATAACATCAAACCGAGCATGGTAACATTACCTATAACAAACCGAGCATGGTAACATGACCTATAACATCAAACCGAGCATGGTAACATGACCTATAACAAACCGAGCATGGTAACATGACCTATAACATCAAACCGAGCATGGTAACATTACCTATAACAAACCGAGCATGGTAACATGACCTATAACATCAAACCGAGCATGGTAACATGACCTATAACAAACCGAGCATGGTAACATGATCTATAACATCAAACCGAGCATGGTAACATGACCTATAACAAACCGAGCATGGTAACATGACCTATAACAAACCGAGCATGGTAACAGGACCTATAACATCAAACCGGGCATGGTAACAGGACCTATAACAAACCGAGCATGGTAACAGGACCTATAACATCAAACCGGGCATGGTAACAGGACCTATAACATCAAACCGGGCATGGTAACAGGACCTATAACAAACCGAGCATGGTAACAGGACATATAACAAACCGAGCATGGTAACAGGACCTATAACAAACCGAGCATGGTAACAGGACCTATAACAAACCGAGCATGGTAACAGGACCTATAACAAACCGAGCATGGTAACAGGACCTATAACATGGCTCCCTCCCTCTCTCCCCTCAGGTGCTGGCCCTGGAGAAGAGCAGCAAGAAGGGGAAAGGCGGCACGGTGGGCGGCCGCAACAAGCTCAAGAAGATCTTCGACAAGACACTCACCAGCATCCTGCCCCCAAAGCCCTACAAGTAAACAGCACAACAATAACACAACAACAACACAATAACAATAACACAACGCTCACCAGCATCCTGCCCCCAAAGCCCTACAAGTAAACAACACAACAACAACACAATAATACACAACAACAATAACACAACAACACAATAACACAACGCTCACCAGCATCCTGCCCCCAAAGCCCTACAAGTAAACAACACAACAACACAACATCAACACAATAATACACAACAATACCGCAACAACAACACAAGACAATGCTCACCATCAATAAATAATAATATGCTAGACATATATCAGTAAATATTCATATGCTAGACATGCATCAGTAAGTATTCATATACTAGACGTGTATCAGTAAGTATTCATATACTAGACATACATCAGTAAGTATTCATATACTAGACATGTATCAGTAAGTATTCATATACTAGACATATATTAGTAAATATTAATATACTAGACGTATCAGCATTTTTCATATATCAGTAAGTGTTCATATACTAGATATATATTAGTAGATATTCATATACTAGACATATCAGTATTATTCATATACTAGACATACAGTATATCATTAAGTATTCATATACTAGCACTATAAGTGTGGGCGTGTACCTCTCAGTGTTCACTTCCTCTCAGACAGGCAGTGCTGGTGACATTATTGGATGTATGTTGATGGCTTTGACTCCACCTTTCCCCTACACAACACCGCCCCCTGCCTGCGACCGACAGAACTGCTCCCTCACCCCGCCCGCCCTCTCCCTCCTGTTTCCATAGCGACGTGGCGGTGGGCCAATCGCAGGACGACAGCATCGTGGGTATGAAGCAGTCCAAGCAGATCCCGGCGGCGCTGCCCGTCAGCGGGAACCTGTCCTCCTCCAACCCCGACCTGCTGCAGACACACCATCGCATCCTGGACTTCAACAACCAATCAGGTGAGGGCTGACCGCATGTCACCTGCTCATATACAGTATACTGTGTAAAGTAGGATATATACAGTAGGATGATATACATACAAACCGTATGCAGTATGATATAAACAGCATACAGTATGATATATATACAAACAGTATGCAGTATTATATGTACAGTATTCAGTATGATATATACAGTATACTGGATGATATATAAAGTATACAGTATGATATATACACACACAGTGTGCAGTATGTTATATACAGTATACAGTAGGATATATACAGTATATAGTATTTATATAGACACACAGTATACAGGGTGATGTATACAGTATACAGTATGATATATCCAGTATACAGTATGATATACAGTATTATAGAGATACAGTAAGCAGAATCATATATAAAGAATACAGTTTAATATACAGTATTATACAGTAAACACTAACAGTATGATTTATAGTATTATATATGCAGTATACAGTATGATATATACAGTATACAGTATGATATACAGTATTTTATACAACGGGGGGCTTAAATCCAGCGATCTGATTGGTTCCTAACTGTTGTATAATGAGCGTATACATAACTGCTATGACGCCCAATCATTTTGTGAAAGTTTGCATATCACTCCGCGCCTGGAATTAGAAATGGTTAAAAAAGTATAGAAGTAGTTGTATAAAAGCAATTGCACGGTTCACTGAAGCCTAAAAATATGTTGAATGATGGGAGATGGTGTAAATGTTGTTACTCCGGGAGTGAGCAAGGCGATGGAGAGACTAACGAAAGCTTAGGCACACGGTGAGTGAACTGCTCCATAGGATAAATTGCCGGCGAACCGCTCTAGCCGAGCCTTCTCTCGGAGGGACGCTAAAGTGTGTTGCATAGCGACCGTCGTGCATTTTGAAGGCAGCCAGGAGGGACTACTTTTTTGTATTCTTTAAAAAACAGCTATTTTGACTTTTTTTTTTTTTCTTCACTGACTGAAGTGAGCAATAGCTCACTTCAGTCAGTGGCATGTGCTCATTATACCACTGTGAAGGGGGTCGCCGGCCCTCCGCTGCGCGTCGGGCCAAACAACGCCCCTTAACAGTGGTATAATGAGCACATACCACAGCCTGTCGTGATCTATTGCTTAAATATACATACAGTAAACCATATGATCTATACAGAATACAGTATAACATACAGTATTATATACATACAGTAAACAGTATGATATATAGTATTATATATACAGTATGATATATATATATGCATTATATAGGATTTGATATATACACAGTGTACTGTATGATATACAATATTATATGTATACAGTGTACAGTACGATATACAGTTATGTATACAGTATACAGTACGATATACAATATTATATATCTAAAGTATACAGTATGATATATATCTCTCGAACAGACCTCTGGGACCAAATCCTGGGGGGTAGAGTACTAAATGGTCCCCTGTACCCCCCCCCAGACCTCTGGGACCAGGTCCTGGGGGGTAGAGTACTAAGTGGTCCCCTGTGCCCCCCCCCCAGACCTCTCGGACCAGGTCCTGGGGGGTAGAGTACTAAGTGGTCCCCTGTGCCCCCCCCCCAGACCTCTCGGACCAGGTCCTGGGGGGTAGAGTACTAAGTGGTCCCCTGTGCCCCCCCCCCAGACCTCTGGGACCAGGTCCTGGGGGGTAGAGTACTAAGTGGTCCCCTGTGCCCCCCCCCAGACCTCTGGGACCAGGTCCTGGGGGGTAGAGTACTAAGTGGTCCCCTGTGCCCCCCCCCCAGACCTCTCGGACCAGGTCCTGCGGGTGTTCAAGGCGGACCAGCAGTCGCGGTACATCATGATCGGGAAGGACACCACGGCGCGGGAGGTGGTGGCGCAGAGCATCCGGGAGTTCGCCCTGACCGCCGCGCCCGACGCCTACTCGCTGTGCGAGGTGTCCGTCACCCCGGAGGGCGTGATCAAGCAGAGACGCCTCCCGGAGCAGCTGTCCAAGCTGGCCGACCGCATCCAGCTCAGCGGCAGGTCAGACCCGCACACTCCCCCGCACACTCCCCCGCACACCCCCCTCTCCCTCCTGACTCTCCCTCCTGACTCCCCCTCCCCCTCCCGACTCCCCCTCTCTGACTCCCCCTCTCTGACTCCCCCTCTCTGAGTCCCCCTCACCCTCCTGACTCCCCCTCTCTGACTCCCCCTCTCTGACTCCCCCTCTCGCTCCTGACTCCCCCTCTCTGACTCCCCCTCTCTGGCTCCCCCTCTCTGACTCCCCCTCTCTGACTCCCCCTCTCTGGCTCCCCCTCTCTGGCTCCCCCTCTCTGACTCCCCCTCTCTGACTCCCCCTCTCTGGCTCCCCCTCTCTGACTCCCCCTCTCTGGCTCCCCCTCTCTGACTCCCCCTCTCTGGCTCCCCCTCTCTGACTCCCCCTCTCTGAGTCCCCCTCACCCTCCTGACTCCCCCTCTCTGACTCCCCCTCTCCCTCTCTGACTCCCCCTCTCTGAGTCCCCCTCACCCTCCTGACTCCCCCTCTCTGACTCCCCCTCTCCCTCTCTGACTCCCCCTCTCTGAGTCCCCCTCTCGCTCCTGACTCCCCCTCTCTGGCTCCCCCTCTCTGGCTCCCCCTCTCTGACTCTCCCTCTCTGACACCCCCTCTCTGACTCCCCCTCTCTGACTCCCCCTCTCTGACTCCCCCTCTCTGGCTCCCCCTCTCTGGCTCCCCCTCTCTGACTCCCCCTCTCTGACTCTCCCTCTCTGACACCCCCTCTCTGACTCCCCCTCTCTGACTCCCCCTCTCTGGCTCCCCCTCTCTGACTCCCCCTCTCTGACTCCCCCTCTCTGACTCCCCCTCTCCCTTCTGAGTTGTTTCACTTGTTCTGTAGTAAAAAAGCGTGCATAAACAAAGTTTGATTCGATCTGCAGCCAGCCTTCCCCCGTCCCCGCGGTAACCCCTCCCCCGTCTCCGTGGTAACCCCCCCCCCCCCCCCCCAGGTACTACCTGAAGAGCAACATGGAGACGGAGACGCTGTGCTCGGACGAGGACGCCCAGGACCTCCTGCGGGAGGGCCAGATCTGCCTGCTGCAGCTCAGCACGGTGGAGGTGGCCACGCAGCTCAGCATGCGCGCCTTCACGCTGTTCTGCGCCATCGAGCCCACCGAGTACATCGACGACCTTTACAAGCTGCGCTCGCGGCCCGGCCCCGCCGCCCTGAAGCGCTTCGAGGACGCCATCAACCAGGAGACCTTCTGGGTGGCCAGCGAGGTGACGCGGGAGCCCCACCAGCTCAAGAGGATGAAGACCGTCAAGCACTTCATCAAGATCGCCCTGCACTGCCGCGACTGCAAGAACTTCAACTCCATGTTCGCCATCATCAGGTGAGCCTCAGGGGGCCGGCGGGGGGGCCTGGTCTGGTCTGGGGGGGTGGGGGGGGGGGGGGGGGGGGGGTCTTGGGGGGGTCAGGGGGTCTGTGACGGTCCGGTCTGGGGGTCTTTGGGGGGGTCTGGTGTGGGGTCTTGGGATATGTGGGGGCTTCACCCAGCAGTTTGATTCCCAGCTCAGGATCTCTTGTTCTTCCACCACTGGACCATATGAACCCACGTCTACCTGTAGCCTCGCTCCTCTGTCCCCTCTATCCTCTATCCTCTGACCTCTGACCTCTGACCCCTGCCCTCCCAGCGGTCTGAACCTGGCCCCGGTGTCCCGGCTGCGGGGGACCTGGGAGAAGCTGCCCAGCAAGTACGAGAAGCTGTTCGGGGACCTGCAGGACCTGTTCGACCCGTCCAGGAACATGGCCAAGTACCGCAACGTGCTCAACAACCAGAACCTGCAGCCGCCCATCATACCGCTGTTCCCCGTCATCAAGAAGGACCTCACCTTCCTCCACGAAGGTAGACCACGCCGCCTAGACCCCGCCCCCTAGACCCCCAACCCCTAGACCCCGCCCCCTAGACCCCCACCCTTCTACACCTTCCTCCTACCCCCTAGACACCACCCTCCTACCTCCATCCTCCTACCCCCACCCTCCTAGCCCCACCCCCTACACCCCACCCTCCTACCCCTCTTCACCTCCTACTGCTCCTCCCCTCCTACTCCTCCTCACCTCCCCCTCCCACAATGCATAGCGGCGTGCGGACGTCCTCCTGACTTGCCGTCTGTCCCCAGGGAACGACTCCAAGGTGGACGGGCTCATCAACTTTGAGAAGATGAGGATGATCGCCAAGGAGATCCGCCACGTGGGCCGCATGGCGTCCGTCAACATGGACCCCGCCCTCATGTTCAGAACCAGGTACCGTCTAGAACCAGGTACCGTCTAGAACCAGGGCTCCTCTAGAACCTGGTGTCCTCTAGAACCAGCATCAGGGCTCCTCTAGAACCAGGACCAGGTATCCTCTAGAACCAGGTACCGTCTAGAACCAGGGCTCCTCTAGAACCTGGTCTCCTCTAGAACCAGCATCAGGGCTCCTCTAGAACAGAACCAGGACCAGGTCTCCTCTAGAACCAGGTTCCCCATGGCCCGGTTCCTGTATTTGTTCTGTACCATGTGCAGCAGCCCTACTGGTCCGCCTCGCTAGCATCACTGGTTCTTCTCAACAAGTCCACGCCTCTACTTCAGCAGCCGTCTCCTTGACGACCGTTTCCTTAGCGACCTGCTCCTCCCACTCTGTCTGTCTAACGTGTGTTGCTGGTGGCCTACGTGTTTGTCCAATCATATCCTCTCTCTGGGTCTGTGGGTCATGTGAAGTCCTCTTCCTGGTTCTGTGGTCATGTGATCCCTCTGCTCCTCATGTGATTGGTTACTGCTTCTCTTTGGTGATCTTGGTGATCTGTCCTGTCCTAAGCTTGTCTTCTCTCTCTCCCACACACTGTCACTCTCTCTGACACTCTCTCTGTCCCTCTTTCTGTCTCTCTCTCTCTCTCTCTCTCTCTCTCTCTCTCTCTCTCTCTCTCTCTCTCTCTCTCTCTCTCTCTCTCTCTCTCTCTGTCCCTCCAACACACTCTCTCTCTTACACTTTCTCTCTCTTTCTCTCTCTACCACACACTCGCTCTCTCTCTCTCTCTCTCTCTCTCTCTCTCTCTCTCTCTCTCTCTCTCTCTCTCTCTCTCTCTCTCTCTCCCTTCATTCCTCTCTTCCTGCTGCTGCTTCTCTGTGGTGACTTCCTGTAGGAAGAAGAAGTGGAGGAGTTTAGGGTAAGTCTTCAGCGCCCTTTAACCTCTGACCTTTATCCTCTGACCTGTCCCCTTTAACCGCTGACCTCTCCATGGCCTTGATTTCTGCTACTTCCTTCAGCGCTTGCCTTTGATTCGTCACCCTAACATTATGTCACTCTTGCCATAATCAGCTCCACCAATCAGACAGCTGTATCTGAAACCAGGGGTGCCCAATACGCAGGTCAATGTCGACCGGTCGATCAGACCAGGGCTCATTGATCATTTGGGAACTTAATTATCCAACCATGAGGACATGTGCCACCTCCTCAACATTATCTGGTTCTCCTTCTTTATGCCATTCAGCCTTTTCCCAAATGAAGATTATTAATCCAAATGCCGTTCCACCATAACTCATGGTCATTTGGAGCCTGCTTGAGACAAGCTACCAGCAGCTACTGTTCGGACTATGAAACCCTGGCTGACTCCATTTAGTGGAAGTCGTCAGAATATATACTCAGTATATATGAACAAATATTTGTTTAGTATTTTTTTATGTAGGTAGATCATTTTGACCTGCTCATTTTGAAAGTAGCTCCCAAGCCGGAAAAAGTGTGGGCACCCCTGTACTGTAGAGACTACCGTATATCTACTGTACTGTACTGTAGAGATTACTGTATATCTACTTTACTGTACTGTAGAGACTACTGTATATCTACTGTACTGTACTGTAGAGACTACTGTATATCTACTCTACTGCTCTATGCTGTAGAGGCTACTGTTTATCTACTGTACTGTAGAGACTACTGTATATCTACTGTACTGTACTCTACATTAGAGACTACTATATATTAGGGCTGTACGGTATGGACTAAAATGTATATCACGGTATACATGGTGGCCGTGACGGTATTATATCACGGTATGTTAACTTTATCTTCTAATTTCGATATAAATGCCTCTGAAGGGGTAAAATACTGGAAAGGCAGCAAAACCGCATACATTTTTTTTTTAAATCTATTCTCAAGTTACTTCCATCTCTGAAAAACATTAATGTTTAATAGTATGGATTAGTTTCTCCACTTGCTTGCGGACCTCGCCGTATAGTTTTGGCATCTCAATTTGGCTGAAGTGTGTGCGGGCATTTAACGCGTACCTGGGATCGAGTGTTTTGACCATCTCTTTAAAGCCCTTTCTATCGACATTTTGAAAGGGAACCATGTCCACACAGGTAAACAGTGACAACGTTTATCATCTCGTTCCACCACTGGCTTTTTGTTGTAAGGACTGGTTTTCAAAATGCCTGCGGAAGCAATGTCTGATTGCAGAGATGGCTTCACGCTACCAGCGTCTGTCTCATACGTTGTGGAATGAGAGCTTGTGAAGGGACTATTGCGCAAGCACGCAGGAGCGCTTGCTGCGCACCTGCGTACTTGCGCAATTGCATACTGCCTGAGAATGCAGTATCGCTGTCAATCTGTCCCTGGGAAAAGTAACGTGGTGCCGAATTGAAAAAGGAACTATGTTTCGTTACCATATTTTCAGTAGTTGCTCGTAACTTTACTTTTTACATGAAAAAGTAGTTAGGGAACTGTATTAACGCATTGTTTACTTTGTTACGCGTTACACACAACATTGTCTACCGGTCCCGAGGTAACGTCAAAATCCATACCGTAGGGCAAATTCACACCGGTATACCTTCAGCACCGTTTATACCGTACACCCCTACTGTATTTCTACTGTACTGTAGAGACTACTGTATATCTACTGTACTGTAGAGACTACTGTATATCTACTCTACTGTACTTTAGAGACTACTGTATATCTCTACTGTACTGTACTGTAGAGACTACTGTATATCTACTGTACTGTAGAGACTACTGTATATCTACTCTACTGTAGAGACTACTGTATATCTACTGTACTGTACTCTCACTCTACCTGTGGATGCTGTTGGTTTGAGAGGTGCATCTGTCTGATGGTTGGACCTCTTACTGGAGAGTGACTAATGGCCGATTGGTTTGTTTAAATAATCTGATGCATGCAGCAGCCGTGTGACCAGATGTTTAGAACAAGCAGTTTGCATCCATTGGTTTACAATAGAACCAAATTCAGCTGGTGTTTAACTGAGAGCTGAACTCTAAAGCAGATCATGTGACTCCACATCCTGCTCTCCTATTGGCTAACCGACCTCAACCCTTTAACCTGCTGCCAATGCCTGGAATGTCACAAGTTCCTCTCTGCATGTCATTGTATGTTGCTGTTTTTACACACACACACACACACACACACACACACACACACACACACACACACACACACACAGGAGGCTGGATATAAAACTGCATATTTATCTTGTCTCTTTTGTGTTTCTGTCGTCTGTGCGTCTGCAAATGTGCACATCTCTTTGTTTGTGTTTGTATGGGGATGCATCTTTTATTATGGTGGTCTGTGTACGACCTGTGTGTGTGCGTTTGTGTGTTCCATTTTTGTGTTCCGTGTGTGTGAATGTCTGTTTGTATCGTCTGTGTGTGTGTGTGTGTGCGTGTTTGTGTGAATGTCTGTGTGTGTTTGGTGTTCGTTTGTTTGTGCGGTGTGTATGTTCTCTGGGTGTGTATGCGTGCGGCGTGTGTGTGTGTATGTTCTCTGTGTGTGCGTGCGGTGTGTGTGTGCGTGCGGTGTGTGTGCGTGCGGTGTGTGTGTGTGTTCTCTGTGTGTGTGCGTGCGGTGTCCGTGTGTGTATAAGCAGGTCTCTGAGCCAGGGCAGTGCCAACGCGGCGGTGCTGGACGTCAGTCAGGCCGGCGGCCATAAGAAGCGCGTGCGGCGCAGCTCCTTCCTGAACGCCAAGAAGCTGTACGAGGACGCGCAGATGGCCCGCAAGGTGAAGCAGTACCTGGCCCACCTGCGGCTGGACGACAGCGAGGACAGCCTACAGGCCCTGTCCCTCCAGTGCGAGCCCTCCGTCTGCACCCGTGAGTCCCCCGCTGGAAGCGCGCTAGAACCTCACACACTAGAACCTCACACACTAGAACCTCACACACTAGAACCTCACACACTAGAACCTTAAACTAGAACCTCACACACTAGAACTTCAAACTAGAACCTCACACACTAGAACTTCAAACTAGAACCTCACTAGAAATTCACTAGAACCTCAGACACTAGATCCTCAAACTAGAACCTCGCAATAGAACCTCACACTAGAACCTCACACACTAGAAGTTCACACACTAGAACCTCACACACTAGAACCTCACACACTAGAACCTCACACTCTAGAACCTCACTCAAACTTCACTAGAACCTCACACACTAGAACCTCACTCGAACTTCACTAGAACCTCACACACTAGAACCTCACTCGAACTTCACTAGAACCTCACAAACTAGAACCTCACACGCTAGAACCTCACACTAGAACCTCACATGCTAGAACCTCACACTAGAACCTCACACGCTAGAACCTCACACTAGAACCTCACTAGAACCTCACACTAGAACCTCAGACTAGAACCTGCCATATGCTAACAGCTTACAACTAACTGCTCTCTCTCAGTTCCTAAGATCCTGCTAACTGCTAACGGCTAATGGCTAATGTCTCTCTCTCAGTCCCTAAGATCCCGAGCGGGCGACGGTCAGACACGTCTCCGGTGGTGGCGCGGGCGGCTAGCCAGCAGCGCGGGCAGCTAGCGCGGGGGGGCCCCGGCCTGCAGGTCCCCGCCGTGGCCCTCTACCCCTCCCGCAAGAAGGTCCCAGTGAAGGACCTGCCCCCCTTCGGTGAGACCTGGAGGGTCACTACACTGCACTCTGCTGCCACCTGGTGGCCTTGTGTACCACTGCACTCTGCTGCCACCTGGTGGCCGTGTGTAGCACAGCACTTTGCTGCTACCTGGTGGCCGTGTGTAACACTAGACTCTGCTGCCACCTGGTGGCCGTGTGTAAAACTGCACTCTGCCGCCACCTGGTGGCCGTGTGTAACACTACACTTTGCTGCCACCTGGTGGCCGTGTGTACCACTGCACTCTGCTGCCACCTGGTGGCCGTGTGTAGCACAGCACTCTGCTGCTACCTGGTGGCCGTGTGTAACACTGCACTCTGCCGCCACCTGGTGGCCGTGTGTAACACTGCACTCTACTCCACAGGCACCAGCTCTCCTCACTCCCTGAAGAAGATCTTGTCTCTGTCGGAGGAGGGGACCGACAGACAGAGGAGACCCCAAGAGGACACGGTGTCCAACACCTCCTCCCAGCTCTCCTCCCCGCCCACCTCCCCGCAGAGCTCCCCCAAGAAGGGTAAGACCGTCTCCATGGTGATCACCACAAGGACACCCAATTGTGATGGTTGACTGATTTGATCGCAGGCAAGAGCCGACAAAGTTGTACCTACGATTAATATTAGAGTTGCTTTTTTGCGAAACGGAAACACAATTCAGGCCTGTTCAGGCCAGTTGATGGATGCAAATCCATCCCTTGGAGAAGTGTGTCTCTCAGTACATTATCCACGTTCACATATATTTCTCCCTCCCCCACATCCTCCTCCCTCATTATCTTACCTTCTGCTCCTCCTCCTCTCCCCTCCACCTCCTCCTGTCCCTCCTCCTCTCTCCTCCTCTCCCCTCCACCTCCTCCTCTCTTCTCCTCCTCTCCCCTCCTCCTCCTCCTCCTCCTGTCTATACTCCACCTCCTGCTCCTCTCTCCTCCTCCTCCTACTCCTGTCTCTACTCCACTTCCTCCTCTCCCCTCCTCTCTCCTCCTCCTCCTCCTCTCCCCTCTACCTCCTCCTGCTCCTCTCTCCTCCTCCTCCTCCTCCTCCTCTCCCCTCTACCTCCTCCTCCTCCTCCTCCTCCTCCCCAGGTGTGTCCAGAGGAGGTGAGAGCTACGCAGAGAGCGGTGTCCACAGCGACGTCTCCTCCCGCTCCAGCCTCCTCAGCACCTCCTCCTTCGACATGCAGGAGCAGCGGAGGCAGCGGAGCTCTGGGGGGGCCGACCCGGCCCTGGGGGGGGGCGGGGCCCGGCTGGAGAGACGGGCCACCACCGACCCGGACCAGTACAGCCTGGGGTAGGAGCACACACACACACGGACACACACACACACACAAACACACACACGGACACACACATGCAGAAGCACAAACACACACACGCACTGGCACACACTTGTACACACACACACACACACACACACACACACACACACACACACAAGGCTCAGAGCTGTACTGAAGCTTTCCTCTTTCATCTCTTTAAGTTGACCTCTCTCCTCCCCCCCCCCCCCCCCCCCCCCCCCAGCTCCTACTCCTCCATGCAGGACTGCCGCTCCCTGTACGCGGGGGGGCCCACGGTGCTGTCCTCCCCCAGCAGTGAGGAGCTGACGGGGGACCAGGGCGACCGGGTGTCCCTGGACGCGGCCGACAGCGGGCGTGGCTCCTGGACCTCCTGCTCCTCGGGCTCCCATGACAACATCCAGACCATGCAGGGCCGCAGCTGGGAGACGCTGGCCTTCGTGGCGGGGGGCGGCGGCGTGGTGGGCGGGGGGGGCGGGGTCCCAGCCGGGCTGTGGGCCGCCCAGACCCGCGGCAGCTGGGCGTCGGCCAGCTCCTCGTCCTCCTCCTCGGCGGCCTACTGGGGGGAGGAGTCGGAGGGGGACACGGGCACCATCAAGAGGAGGGGCGGGAAGGAGGTGAACGCCGACGGGGAGACCAGCAGCATCACCTCCACCGGCTCGGAGGACGCAAAGCACCGCGCCACGCCCTCGCCCATCACCACGGGGGGCAAGGGGCTGCTGGGTGAGGCCCGCAGAGTCCTACCGCACCCTACTGTAGTCCTACTGCACCTTACTGTAGTTCTACCGCACCCTACTGTAGTCCTACTGTAGGCCTACATCCATGCAGCTATATAGATAGGGGGTGTGTGTGTGTGTGTGTGTGTGTGTGTGTGTGTGTGTGTGTGTGTGTGTGTGTGTGTGTGTGTGTGTGTGTGTGTTGAACTGACCCGTGTTGCTTTGCGTCCGGTTGCCGTAGCGAGAAAGGACGGGCGTTACCGGGAGCCCCCCCCCACCCCCCCGGGCTACACGGCGCTGACCGCCGCCGACCTGCCGGACGGCCCGCCCCCTGCCGCCCCCAGCGCCCCCGTCGCCACGACGACGGCCGGGCCTCTCTGCAGCCGCCGGCCCCCCGACTATAGCACGGCGCTGCAGCGCTCCCGCATGGTCACGCAGTCACCTGACCTGCAGCACCGGCCCCCCCGCGGCCCCCCCCACGGCCCTGCCCACGGCCCCCCTCGCCCAGAGGAGGAGGAGGAGGGTGAGTCTTAGTGAGGCCCAGAGGTGAGAGGTCAGGGAGGTCCGGGGGTCACGACCCTGCATGCTAGAAAACTACAACTCCCCCGTAGCCCCACCGAACTACAACCCCCATCACATCCCCGAGGTGTACGGTGGGCTGTCCCCACGGTTACCAGACCAGTGATCCTCACACCTCCTCTGTCTTCCTCCTGTCCGTAGAGCTCCTGCATGGAATGAACTAGATGTTCCGTATGAGACGTGGCCTTAGAGACTAATGTTAACTCACTCTCTCTCTCTCTCTCTACCTCTCTGTCTCTGTCTCTGTCTCTGTCTTTCTCTGTCTCTCTCTCTCTCCCTCTCTCTCTCAGACGATGAACAGGTGTCTGCAGTCTGAAGGGGGCGGGTCTTCCTGCAGTGATGAGAGGCTCCGCCCAGTAGAAAGGGGCGGGGTCAGAGAGACTGACGTGTAGAAGGACCAATAGACTCATCATCAGTTACGTACGTGCCTGCGGCCTCTGATTGGTGGAGCTGCCGCCGGCCCCGCCCCCTGCCTTAAAGCATCTCTACTGTGAAGACGACGGACTTCTGGCACTTTGGACGGAGACTTCCTGTTAGAGAGAGGGAGGCTTCCTGTTAGAGAGTGGGAGCCCTGGTTGCCATTAGTAACGGACACAACCGACTGTTGCCATCGGCGACGGACGCTGAATAAATTGAACTGACGTGTTGAGCCTCATCTGCACTTTGTGTTTTAGTACGAGAACAAAACCCAACTTCCTGTCTTACTTCCTGTCCCGTCCCCCTCGGCTTGTCTCTCTTCTTGGACTCTGAGAGACACCCCCCCCCTCCCAACACCAGACCAGTATTATTACAAAAACACATACACACACGCACACATCAACACACATCAACACACATCAAGACACACAACACACACATCAACATACACAATAGCACACGCACACAGATTAAAACGCACACACTGGACCACAACCACGGATCAAATGGCACTTTCAGCACAGCAGCGTGAGGTCAGAGGTCAGCGTGAGGTCAGAGGTCAGCGTGATCCAACGCTGTTCCAAACTCAATGTTTTTAATCGACTGATGAAGGTCAAAGCACAGAGTCGCGTTACTGCGCCTCTGCACCCGGTCCTGGTCCTCACCCGGTCCTGGTCTTCAGGGTCCTGGTCCTCAACCCGGTCCTGGTCCTCGCCCCGGTCCTGGTCTTCAGGGTCCTGGTCCTCAACCAGGTCCTGGTCCTCGCCCCGGTCCTGGACTTCAGGGTCCTGGCCCTCAACCCGGTCCTGGTCTTCAGGGTCCTGGCCCTCAACCCGGTCCTGGTCCTCAACCCGGTCCTTGTCTTCAGGGTCGATGACCTCTGAGGTGAACCAGCGGTGACCCCTGATGACCCCAGGCGACCCCTGTTGACCACTGCGGTGACCCCCGCTGACCCCTCGGCCGCCGGTCACATTGACCAGCGTCGGAGGCTCCGGTAAATGAAGAAGAAGAAGAGTTTCCTGAAGGAAGCTCTCAAAGGTTTTGGATTATTTCTCTGACTTTGTTATTGTCATTTTTTGTAATGGCTGCCGATGGATTGTGGGTAAAATGATGCGTTTGTAAACCGTGGTGAGATCATGTGTATATTAGCACCCGTTCGATAAACAACTTGCACAACAAGGAGAGCGCAGACGCCGGTTGAGCGGTCATCCCTACATTATCCCCATGCTAATCCCACTGCTAATCCCCATGCTAGTCCCACTGCTAATCCCATTGATAATCCCTTCAATATCCTTATGATAATCCCAAATGCTAATCCCACTGCTATTCCCACTGCTAATCCTCACTCAATCCCACTGCTAATCCTGTCAATACCCGAATGCTAATCCCAATGCTAATCCTTTCAATACCCCAATGCTAATCCCAATTCTTATCCGATCAATACCCTAATGCTAATCCCTTCATAGACCCAAAACCTATCCAATGCTAACCCTTTCATACTGCCAATGCTAATCTCAAAGCTAATACCCTCATAATCCTAGTGCTAATAACATTGCTAATCCCTCCACAGACCCACCGCTAATCCCTAAAAGAATCCCTTAATATGATAATCCAAGTGATCAACCAATCAAATTCTCAGTGCTAATTCCAGATTAATCCCATCACTGATCCCAATGTGTTCCCAGCTCTAATCTCTGAAAGTCCACTCTAATCTAGTCCCACTCTAATCTAATCTCACTCTAATCTCTGCATAGTCCCACTCTAATCTCACTCTAGTCGATTTCCACTCTAATCTCTGCATAGTCCCACTCTAATCTCTGCATAGTCCCACTCTAACCAGTCCCACTCAAATCAGTCCAAGCTCTAATCTGTCCCAGCTCTAATCAGGCGTAGATCACAGCTCGTCAGCCTAGTGGTAGAAGTGTGTTTAATGACTGATGTCAAAGACGATGTACATTTAACTGTCCCCCGCATCATTTCTCGTGATACTTCCACATGTATGTCTTTTAAAAAGACAGTTGATGAAGTATGTATCTGTTGTTTTTTTTGTATTTTTAATACAATAATTGTAAATATTGGTTCTATTTTTGTTCAAATGTACTGTTTATGCCTCAACCTCCAGTGGAACGCTGGAGATCAATAAATACTGCGTTAAGAAGCCGCCGCCTCACACTTCCTGTTCACGACTTCCTCTTCTCTACTTCCTGTTAGCCACTTCCTGTTATCCATGCCCTCTTATCCACCATGGACCTATTAAAGAAAGGACAGGAAATTATAAAATGGCGCCCATTCATTCCTATGAAAACTACTCAATGGCGCAGGGCAACATCAAGGGGAAATTTGCTTCATCATGGGAGCCAGCCACGCCCTAGTTCATGACATGCCGGATGCAGAAATATTCTCGTTGTCTAGCATTGTTAGCATTGTAGCATCGTAAGGGAGAGATCTGTCTACACATCCCTCGGCGACTTGGAAGTGATAAAAAGTCAACACAGTGACTAAAAACCATCAACGTCATTCATGTTAAGTAAAAAGAAAAACCTTGGACACGAGAAGAAAAATAAAATAAAATGGCTAATAAAACGCTTGAGGAGGCGTTTTGAAAAGGGAAACTTGCATTTTATTGGTACATGGTATAAAGATAATTATGAGCCTTTGATTGATATCCAGGCATTTTTTGCGGAGACACATTCCTGTTCCCCACTTGTATTTGAGTGAACGGAGATATCTACTTCTGGGCCCCTTGAATCGATGGACCCGTCCACAGCCCGCTTAAACAGCTGCAATACCAGGCTTGGTCGATGAGCACTGGTGGATTGAGGAAGTATGCACTGTTCCTGGGGCCTTGTTATCCACTCGCTGTTATCCGCTTTCTGTTCTCCACTTTCTGTTCTCCACTTCCTGTCTCCATCGTCCCCCGCACCCGTGAAAGTCAAGTCGTTGATGGCTAAACTGAACTCCATCGCTTACCGTGAAAATTTGCAATGGTTTATGGGATGAGTAGTTCCTTCCCACGTGCACAAAATAATGTACACTGTACACACAATAATGTTTATTTTTGCCCTGAATCAAATGCAGCACTTTTTGCAGACTGAACCGACCCGCACCCTCCTGTGGAAATGCGCCATTATGCTCAGGTCTACCTTGACGAACGATTGGCTTGGTTCAACGCTTAAACTCTTTATCTAACAATTTTAGAAAATGAATGGGAAATTTACTTCCGGACCAGCCATTCAAAATGAGGGAGGGCACTCTTCGGGTTGGCAAACTCCGGCCCATTTTTTAATCTGGCCGTCAGCCATATATATAAAATTCAGATTAAAATATAATTAAATTTTAAATAATTAGAACAGATAATTAGAGTGCCAGGGGTACATTTTAACATCATGAAACCACCAGGTAGGGATGTCTGAAGCAGCTTTATCATATGCACTCTAGCCCATGTGTTATTGCGGTGTTTTCAGTTTAATTAATTAACAATGATAATAGTATTTCTCCCCTTATTTGATGAACTAAAGCAGCGAGGCCCCTCGGGGCCATCAGGGGGCGCTGCTGACTCAGGACTCCAGTATCGCTCCTCTCTGCGGTACATCGCGGTCTCCTTGCCCACCGCCGGGCCTGGGCCAGGGGGTCGAGGCTCTGGTGGGCACGGCCTCTCAGAGTGGAGGTGTCTGGTCTCTAGTGGTTCTGGTCCAGGCTGGTCTCTGGTCTCTAGTGGTTCTGGTCCAGTCTGGTCTCTGGGCTCTAGTGGTTCTGGTCCAGTCTGGTCTCTGGGATCTAGTGGTTCTGGTCCAGTCTGGTCTCTGGTCTAGTGGTTCTGGCCCCTGCTCTTGAAGAAGATGTCAGCTCTCAGTTCTTGTTCTCCACAACATGTTTACTAGATATGACACATAAACATCCCATAATACCTTATATATCCTAACAGGATATATAGATATTGATTAGATCATTGATCTTTTTACTGTCCGGCCCTTTACCAATAACATCAATAATCCACGAGTTAAAACGACAACAGAACAACAAAACAGAGAATACAGATGAGGGGGAGGGTGGAGAGAGGGGGAAAGGGGGAGGGGGGAGAGAGAGGGAGAGAGAGAGAGAGAGAGGGGGGGGGGGGGAGACTGCATGATTACATTTCAACTTCAATCGTGAGTAATAATAATGATTGAGCTGACTCAATCCAAGCCAAGTCTTCACATGATGAGGCTGAGGAGGAGGAGAGAGGAGACAGAATGAGGAGGAGGAGGAGGAGGAGGAGGAGGAGGAGGAGGAGGCTGAGGAGGAGAGAGGAGACAGAATGAGGAGGAGGAGGAGGAGGCGGAGGAGGAGGAGGAGGAGGCGGAGGAGGAGGAGGAGGGTTTCGGAGGAGGTGCTTTTGTAGAGCTGTCCTTCATCAGCTGGACCTCGGAGCAAACTCCTCCTCATGACCACTCTGAGCTGAGAGGAGGAGACAGCAGGAGGGGCTGAAGGGAGGAGGAGGAGACAGAAACGGGTGCTGGGAGGAGTAGCAGCTATATAACCTGTAACAGTGGCACACACACACACACACACACACACACACACACACACACTACTCTCAGATCAAACTATAGATGTTTTCCATGAGCTTTTATCAGCATAACTATTCGATTATATACGTACTTTGTTAATCATAATTCTAAATATTCCGTTGTTGTTGACATGCTGGGATGTCTCCAGAGGTCTGTCATGGTCCACCAAGCCCACAGTGAGTTGAGGAAGAGCCGGCGGGAGGGACTGAAGACTGGGCCAACGTCAGGGGGCAGGACACCTTAGAGACCTGCTGGGATCCAAGGGGCTGGAAGGACCTTCCAGGTGTGCTGCTAGGATAACCAACCAGAGCTCTGGAGAAACATCTGCTCAGCTTGGAGGATTTGGACTGAAGAAACGGGAACATTCAGTTATAGTAGTATAAAATAGTATCAAACATTCCAGATCATTAACAGATGCACGTATCATTGACTCTCTTTCAGACTTTATTTCTGAAAGGCCACTAACGACACACTTGGCGACTTATTCAGACCATCAGGGAGAAGGTGACACACATATTGGTGAGCTGGGGGGGGGGGAGTGGTTGGCTTTCGGGACTGAAGCCCCGAATCTCACTTCAAAAGCCCCCAAAGCTTCTTCATTGCCATCTAGTGGAAAGGACATGCAATAGCATTGATAATTCTTCGCTACAAAATAATGGGCCTATTGTTGGCTAGGCACAGTAAGCATACCAATTCTATAATACAAAAAGAAAACAAACAAACAATCCATCTCTGCAATCCTACTTTTGAATCTACTGAAAGTTAGTCTCAATTTTGCCAATGTAGTTTACATAAATATCTCTAGAGGTCAATAGTTAGGTGGTTATTGTTCCTTTCCATTAAATAGTATTGTCTTGAGCAGGCCCTGCAACTGAAAATGTAGGCTATGAATTAGAAAGGATTTAGGATTGCCCAATGTCCAGCAGGTCACCCTAAAATGGACTAGAATGCAGGAAATCGCATCTTAGAAATTGAGTCCAGCTGACCGTCCCATGGGAGGAATGCCTGGAAGAGGCCTTTGAGAGGAAGCTATCCAAGTACGCGGGACTGGTCGGTGTCTGTCAGCAGGCTGGTGGGAGACCAAGGTGTCTCCCGGTGGAGGTTGGATGCGGGGGCTTTGCAGCCCGTTCCCTGAACAGAGCTCTCAGCAGTTTGGGCATCGAGGGAGAGAGACAGAGGAGGGCCGTCCGCAGTATGCATATGATGCGATGCGGCAGAGAAGGCCTCAAGATGGCTGTGGCTCAAAAGAGGAGAGCCAGGGAGTCATGGTAGCTAGCTAGCCATCTGGACACAAGCTGAGGCCTGATCAGCCCCGGCTGGGTCACCTGGAGGAGGGCGTGTTATGTTGAAAGACCCGAAAACATCAGATGATCCCAGGCACAGCACTGATGATGTGTCCAGAGGCATCAGTTGATGTATGTACACAGCAACCAGAATGTATCTATTGCACTTAAATTATCTATTGCAATGATAATGTAGGCCTACACATTACAATACTTTGCCTTTTCTTTTACAGTTTTTCTCAATCCTTTAAACACGTTTTCTGAAACTATAGCTCAATTTCTCAAAACTCCAAACACAAACCTGAGAAGAGATAATAATTTTGTCAAAACTCACAAATTCTTCTCAAATCAGATTTTTTCCACCAAACAGTAAACACAGCTATCAAATGAATATCTCTTGGAGAGCACCAATTAAACACTGGTGCGATCAATTCAAAACAATTCCATCAAAATACTATTTACATGTTTTGGCTTCATGAGGCCATGAGGCGCCTGGTGGCCGGGTTTGCCACGGAGCCCGGTCGGGCACAGCCCGAACAAACTACGTGGCACCCCCCCTCTCTTCATCCCATTGTTGACCTCAACTGAGGAGGTTGTCGGACATTGGAAGGAACACTTTGAGGAACTCCTGAATCCGAATAACACGCCCTCTATGTTGGAGGCAGAGCTCGAGGTTGATGGTGTTTCGTCGTCAATTTCCCTGGTGGAGGTCACTGAGGTAGTCAAACATCTCCGCAGTGGCAAAGCCCCAGGGATTGATGAGATCCGGCCAGAAATGCTAAAGGCTCTGGGTGTTGAGGGGCTGTCATGGTTGACACGCCTATTCAACATCGCGTGGGAGTCGGGTACAGTGCCAAAGGAGTGGCAAACCGGGGTGGTGGTTCCCCTGTTCAAAAAGGGGGACCAGAGAGTGTGTGCCAATTACCGGGGTATCACACTTCTCAGCCTCCGTGGTAAAGTCTACTCCAAGGTGCTGGAAAGGAGGGTTCGGCCGATCTTCGAACCTCAGATTGAAGAGGAACAATGCGGTTTTCGCCCCGGACGTGGAACTACGGACCAGCTCTTCACTCTCGCAAGGATCCTGGAGGGGGCCTGGGAGTATGCCCATCCGGTCTACATGTGTTTTGTGGATCTGGAGAAGGCGTATGACCGGGTCCCCCGGGAGAAACTGTGGGAGGTGCTGCGGGAGTATGGGGTAAGGGGTTCTCTCCTCAGGGCCATCCAATCTCTGTACTCCCAAAGCGAGAGCTGTGTTCGCGTCCTCGACAGCCAGTCAGTTTCGTTCTCAGTGGGTGCTGGTCTCCGCCAGGGCTGCGCCTTGTCACCAATCCTGTTTGTGATATACATGGACAGGATATCAAGGCGTAGTCGTGGTGGGGAGGGGTTGCAGTTCAGTGGTCTGAGGATCTCGTCACTGCTTTTTGCAGATGATGTGGTCCTCATTGGATCGGCCTGTGACCTTCAGCACTCATTGGATTGGCTGGCGGCCGAGTGTGAAGCGGCTGGGATGAGGATCAGCACCGCTAAATCTGAGGCCATGACTCTTAGCAGGAAACCGGTGGATTGCTTACTCCGGGTAGGAAATTAGTCCTTAGCCCAAGTGAAGGAGTTCAAGTACCTCGGGGTCTTGTTCGCGAGTGAGGGTACTATGGAGCGTGAGATTGGCCGGAGAATCGGGGCAGCGGGGGCGGTATTGCGTTCGCTTTACCGCACCGTTGTTACGAAAAGAGAGCTGAGCCGCAAGGCAAAGCTCTCGATCTACCGGTCGATCTTCGTTCCTATCCTCACCTATGGTCATGAGGGTTGGGTGATGACCGAAAGGCCGAGATGAGTTTTCTCAGAAGGGTGGCTGGCGTCTCCCTTAGGGATAGGGTGAGAAGCTCAGCCATCCGCGAGGAACTCGGATTAGAGCCGCTGCTCCTTTACTTAGAAAGGAGTCAGCTGAGGTGGTTCGGGTATCTGGCAAGGATGCCCACTGGGCGGCGGGCGCCTCCCTTGGGAGGTGTTTCAGGCACGTCCAGTGGGGAGGAGACCTCGGGGAAGACCCAGGACTAGGTGGAGAGATTATATCTCAACACTGGCCTGGGAACGCCTCGGGATCCCCCCGTCAGAGCTGGTCAATGTGGCCCGGGAAAGGGAAGTCTGGGGCTCCCTGCTTGAGCTGCTCCCCCCGCGACCCGACCCCGGATAAGCGGATGACGATGAGATGAGATGAGATGAGGCCATGTTACATATTCCAGTGCATAAAATTGTTTAGAAATGGCTAGTTGCAATTAGGTGGTACATATAGTATAAAGATTGTTGCCATATTGTAATACAATACTGTGAATATATCATATAAATATTGCATTGACAGAATCGTATCAGAATAGGATACAATTTGTCTATCCAATGAGCTCCAATGGGCTAAACTCACAATCCCAGCTTCCCAGAATTATATTGTAAACCTATAGTTGATACTGCAACATTGTTCTGACAATACACCAATGTTACCTATTTTGGCAAATTACAGTATAGTATTTGCGCTGATAAGTAAAATGAAAAACACTACAGTAAGAAAATGTTTAGACTGTCTTTCGGGGGATGTAATGATGAAATCAGTCCACAAATACAAAAAGGTAACACAGCAAATATTTATTTGTTACTGTAATACAGTAAAATGTTCAGCTGAACTGACTGCATAAAAAGCCTTTCGTAGGCCAACAAAAAATATAATTAAGAATATAAATGAGGTGAAATAGATCTACGTGTAAATCAGTCTGTATCCCACCTCCGATCCTGATCAGGCCAGAGGACCATATAAAACACAGTAGCGCTCACCGAGTCCTCTTTTATGCTCTGACACTGGATTGAAGTGTTTTGCCAGTTGAGTTTGAACAGTTGAGAAGTGAGTTAGACTTATTGGTAATTAGTTGTAGAATTTTGAAGGCCAGTGTTTCCAGGTGAACCAAGTGTGCTAAATGATGAGATTTGTGCTTAGAATTTGTGATTTAGAATTTCTATATGCATGAAAACAGTGTAATTGTGTTTAGAGGCAGGATTCTGGAGTCTTGTAGTTGATACATGATCTTCAAATTTTCAGAATTGTGTGCATAGTTCCATTTTTGTGTGTATACAATCAAGAAAAACTATTAAAATCACAAGTGTAAGAACATTAGATAGTTTTGTCATTCAATATTCAGTAGTTAAACCCAATTGAGATGTTAAAATAATGAAATTATAATTCATACATGTTAATCCTCTAAACATGTTCTACATAACCAACGATTTCTTTATCTTTAAACGTGTAAAAAAAAAGTAGAGGGAAAACAGACACATAAATGTAATTGAACCCTTTATATCGGTTAAATTCACCAACTGGGGTTAATTCTTAAGGATATTTTCCTCGTTAAATGACAGCAGTATGACATTAATGCAGATCTCTCAAATCTCACATAGTAGAGATTCTAATTTTATACTAATTCAGGAAACAACATTAGTTGTTTCGGTTGTTTGATTATTTGGTTATCAAACAAAAGTCCTAGTCTGTTTGATTGACAGGCGATATGATCATGGGGGCAGAGTTTTTACCACCAACATGTAAACCTGGATAGAGGAATGGATAGAGAGGATCAGTAAAGGTGCAGTCAGTAGCAGAGTAGATATGAACCCTGGCTTCCACATCATAGAAGGAGACCCGACCCTCATCATAATCAACAAACACCCCCACCTTCTGGAGCTCAGCTCTCAGAGGGAGATGGACAGAAGGGTTATCTAACTAAATAACAACCCATCCTTGTTGTAGGCAAGACTCCAGTAACCCATCTCAGGGGTACACATGGTCTCATCTTTTCTGTTGATGGACTCTCTGACCACTCCTAACCACCATAAAGTCTTATCTTTAACCTGGACCTCAAAGTAAAATCTCCCTGAGGAGAAGCTCTGCCACGTGAGAACAAATGCATACTTTGTAAATCTCTTAGAGTTGTCTGGGAGTACCTTCCCTACACCTCCATCATGTACTTGTTTCCCATCCTCAGACAGGATGAGGTTGGGATGAGCTGTATCAGGATCCAGAGTCACATCTACTTCATACTGCTGGACCCTCGTCAGTTCGGCATCCTCATGCAGCTTCTTCATCTCCATGTTCAGTGTCTCCTCCAGCTGATCCAGGGATCTCCTCAAGGTCCCTACGTATGACGGAGGATGGACCTCCACCGCCGTCCAGTCTCTGGTGGATGGAGGATTCTTCAGGGATCTGAAGGTCTGGAGGAAGTGGAGGTGGTCTTCAGTGTGTGAGAGCTGCTTCACCTCTGAGCTTCTATTGGTCAGATCTTCCATTTCCTGCTCCAGCTCTATGATGAGGTCTTCAGCTTGTTTCGCTGTGGATTTCAGTTTCTCTTTAACCGTTTGGTTGAAATCTTCCCGGCACTTTTCAACACAGCCTATCAGAGCAGTGAAGACCTGTTCACCATCAGATATCTCTCTGTCTGCGTCTTTGTTGCTAATTACTACTGTGGCTTTGATCTCCTTGATCTTTAGTTTTCTCTCCTGGATCCTCTGCAGAACTTCAGCCGCCATCTTCCCCAGCTGGGCCGTCTTCCCTTCATATTCCTCCTTTAGAGGTACAACAGGATGGGACTTGTGGTCTGCCTCTGTGCAGAACGGACACACACACCTGTTCAGTCTGGCAGAAGAGCTCCAGAAGTCGGTCGTGTTTCTTACACATCCTGTCTTCCAGACGGTCCATAGGCTCGACCAGCCGATGTTTCTTCAGGCCTGCTACTCTCTGATGTGGCTCCAGGTGGGTTTGGCAGTAAGAGATAAGACATACTAGGCAGGACTTCACGGCCTTCAGCTGGGTCCCAGTACAGACGTCACAGGGAACTTCTGCTGATTCAACAAAAGGCTGCTCTTTTACTCTTACGGACATTCTAAACTGAGCTGCCAGCTCTGATAAGAGGGTATTGACTTGTGGATCCTGTCTTGTGTCAAAGATCTTGTTGCAAACAGGACATTTGTACTTGACTTGTTCCTCCCAGAACTTTGTAATACAGGTTCTGCAGAAGTTGTGTCCACATGGTATGGTAACTGGGCTGGTGAACACTTCCAGGCAGATGGAACATGAAAAGTCCTCCTCAGACCAGGAAGTGATAGCAGAGGCCATTCCTAGACACAGACAACAAGGTTTATGTATTGAGCAATTATATATTTCTAATTCCATAACGGGAAGCGAGATTTAATCATCTCTCGTGCTGTTACCTTGTTTTGGTTACTATCCGTCACACTATTTTTTTCCAAAATGCGGTTGTTTTTATCTCCTGAACGGGGGACACTGCTTCCACGTCGGTGGCTTTGGTTTCTCTGAACTAGAGCTGTGTTGAAAAAATCGATTTTCCGATTTTTAATCGATTCGCATATTAATGACCGATTATCGATTCGTACGTCCAAAGATCGATTTTTTTTATTAAAAAAAAAAAAAAAAAAAAAAATACAATTTCGAATTTTATAAGTTAAAAATTTATATTTTATATATTCATGGAAAATATTCATGGGATTCCCCTGAACACTTAGGGTGCTGCATATTCTTGAAAACAAATCTTGAGTGTGGTTTTAGAACAGATTTGAACATGCTCATATAGACGCCATTCAGTGCTTTTACAGTTTAAAATGTTCTGTTCTTATGTTCGCACTTTAAAGAAAAGTGCTCAACGTTTACATTTTATACTTCCAGTTTCAGTACTTCTCAGTTTAATAAGTGTGAGCAGTTTTAAAATAAAAATGCTTTTGGTAGCAACCGCTTTTGGGTGAATTCTTAATTATTTTCAAGCATAATAATAATGCACTGGTTAGTGTCCCAGTAGGAATCCACTGTTGTAGATATAGTCACCTCAATGATGTCCTCCATTTATTGTCCTGAATTATCTTTCTTGAAGGTAGATTGACCCTTAACCTTTTCATCAGTCTTCCAGCCATCAGTAACTACCAATACTTGTAAGATTTGCTGTTTAATATTGATAAAATACTAGTTTTAATATGTTGCTTCTCTACACAGTCATGAAGTGAAGGAAACGGTTCAAATACATTTTTCCTTTTTAATAACATTAACCCCCGGATCGAATCGAAATCGGATCGAATCGGAAATCAGATCAAAATCGGATCGAATCGGATGGAATCTGAGAAAATCGGAAAAAATCGATTCTGAAAATTAAAAATCGGAATCGAATCGATTCTTGAAATTTGAATCGAAACCCAGCTCTACTCTGAACCTCAAGTTTTGTTTCGTGAACAACACGCCCCCTTACACCGAGTAGGGTCCAGCTGCAGCTGTCATGCCAAATTTGTATCGGCTGCCAAATTTGTACCGGGCGCGTCATCCATACGTAATCCACTCCAAATCTGCCTGGCAACAGACGATCGCGTCGAATGATGTGAACATTCGCGAACCTTCTATCTAGCGATCCGTTATCTGTATTGTGCTATTTCGTCCTTGACCTGCTTTAAACACTCAGTTTACTTGCTAAATTTGATTAAACAATTAAATACAATACAAATATAAAGTAAAAACAAGTGTTATCTGTAATGATATCAACAGTTATTAGACCGTCACACGGAGCATGCGCAGTTGGATTGGCACGCTGCATGTTGATGTCTGTTCCAAGATACATCGTGTGTTTATTAAGGAACCCAACAAAACATTACATTATCTAGCGATCCGTTAACTGTATTATGTTATTTAGTCTTTGGCAACATGAGCGCGAATGTTTTTTTAAACCTGCCCGGCAACGGACGACGCGATCATCTGCTGCCATGCAGGTTTGGAATGGATTACGTATGGATGACGCGCCCGGTACAAATTTGGCAGCCGGTACAAATTTGGCATGACACAGCGGGACTCACTAAATCGACGCCACTTCGACCTGGGCGGGACTTACCGGGACTTTACGTCCTACGTCACTCGCTATGGGTCACTCGCTGGGAGTGCATGTGTGCGCGTAGCCGTTTGTCTCAGGGATCTGTGCACGAACGGTTGTGTCGAACGCGATGGGGGGTGTGTGACATTCCTACAGTCTGTGATGATAGGCTATATTTCTACAAATGACTTACTATTACTAGCGATTAACATGACGAAACAACACGAACTAAGCTAACATTATTCCCGGTCATTCAGCTGTTCAGCACCCAGGCTCTGGAACTCCCTCCCCCCACACATAAAACAGTCAGACACCATTTCAACCTTCAAGTCACAACTCAAAACTCACTTGTTCAAACTCGCACACAACGTCTAACTGATCACTGTTTTGATTGTTTTTTTTATTTTTTGTTATTTTTTGTTATTTTTTGTCTTGTTTTTGTTTTATTTATTTCTTATTGCTTATGTTTATTTATTTATTTATTTATTTATTTATTTATTTTTTCCACAATGTCTTGCTTTTTAAAAAATTTATGATGACTATATGCTCTGTAAGGTGACCTTGGGTGTCTTGAAAGGCGCCTCTAAATCAAATGTATTATTATTATTATTATTATTATTATTATTATTATATTTCTACAAATGACTTACTTTTACTAGCGATTAACATGACGAAACAACACGAACTAAGCTAACATTAGACTATAAAGCAAACACTTTTGGCGGGTAAAGGGTTAACTGACTTCAAAAAGTCAACACTGTCAATGGTGAAATTGTCCAGATCATTAGGCAAGGCAAGGCAAGGCAACTTTATTTATATAGCACTTTTCATACACAAGGCAGATTCAAAGTGCTTCACATATAAACATTGTTATACAATAAAATAAAATAATCTATAAGTAAAAGAAAACATATGCAAAGAAATGAGTAAAATAGAAAGTTAAAAAGGCTTTTTAGTAAGTAAAATTGAAAGTGCAATGTATTTAAGAAAGTGAGAAAATTTAATTGAAAGTTATTTAAGATCAGATCAACAGACTCTCTGGAACCCAGGTCGGGACCACAACCCGACCTTAAGGACAATCTATTACAATATTCTAGGACTCTAGCCCAGAACCAAAGGTAAACAACAAACAACAAACAATTATTCTAGGACTCTAGCCCAGAACCAAAGGCAAACAACAAACAACAAACAAATTCACACTTCGTCAAGCTCTTAATGACACAACTTCATTACTCAGCAAATGTCATGTATTTTTCTGGTAAAAATAGAAAATAAAGGGAAAGTTAAAAAGGCATTTTAGTAAAATAAAGGTAAAGTATTTAAGATTTAGCAGAAAGCTAAAGCAAACATAAAAGTCTTCAATCTTGTTTTGAAGGTGCTCAGAGTTGGGGCAAGTCTTAAATCCTCAGGGAGTTTATTCCAGCTATTTGTTGCATAGTAACTAAATCCTGCTTTCCCATGTTTCGTGTTTACTCTGGGGATAATTAACAGATTGGTCTCAGAAGATCTTAGTGTTCTAGAAGGCTTATGCAGTGGAAGCATATCAGTTAAATATTTTGGGCCTAAACCATGTAGGGATTTATAGATTAGCAACATGATTTTAAAATCAATTCTCTGACCTACAGGAAGCCAATGTAACGATTTAAGAATTGGTGTAATATGTTCAAATTTTTTGGTCTTTGTTAAAACTCTAGCAGCAGCATTCTGAACAAGCTGAAGCTTCCTTAGAGTTTGTTTTGGGAGACCTGTAAGGAGACCATTGCAGTAATCAAGCTTACTAGTGATAAAGGCATGTACAAGTTTTTGTAAGTCTTCGGTGGACATGAGCCCTCTAAGTCTTGCTACATTTTTAAGGTGATAATATGCAGATTTTGTAACTGATTTGATGTGACTTTCGAAATGTAAATCAGAATCCATGATAACCCCTAGGTTTCTGGCTTTGATTGAGGTTTTTAGGGACAGAGAGTGAAGGTGTTGGGTTACTTTAAGCCTTTCCGTTTTAGCACCAAATACAATTATCTCTGTTTTATCCTCATTTCGCTGAAGGAAATTTCGGCACATCCAGTCTTTCACTTGCTCAATGCACTGGCACAGCAGATCTATGGGCCGATAGTCATTTGGTGATAGCGATACATAGATTTGCGTGTCATCAGCATAGCAATGATGGTCAATATTGTTATTATGCATGATTTGCCCTAGTGGGAGCATGTAGATGTTGAATAAAGAGGGTCCTAAGATCGAACCTTGTGGGACTCCACACATCACGTTGGTTGATTCTGATACAAAGTCGCCGATGGAAACAAAGTAGTTCCTATTTTGTAGGTAGGATCTGAACCAATTCAAGACTGTGCCTGAAAGCCCCACCCAGTTTTCTAACCTGTCCAAAAGTATTGTGTGGTCTACAGTGTCGAATGCAGCACTGAGGTCTAGTAGCATTAGTATTGAGGTTTTGCCAGAGTCTGTGTTAAGACGGATGTCGTTTACAACTTTAATGAGGGCGGTCTCAGTGCTGTGCAGGGGTCGAAATCCTGATTGAAAGGTGTCATAACAACCAGTTGATGCCAGGAAGTGATTAAGTTGCTGGAGGACAACTTTCTCAATGATTTTACTTATGAAGGGCAGATTTGATATTGGTCTGTAGTTGTTTATAATAGAGGTATCTAGGCTCCGCTTTTTTAAAAGGGGTTTAATAACTGCAGTTTTCAGGGCTTTTGGGAAGTTGCCTGACTGGAGAGAGTTGTTAACTATCTGCAATATGCCTATTGCTAGGCAGTCAAAAACATTCTTAAAGAGGTTGGTAGGTAAAGAATCAAGGCAACAGGTGGATGGCTTTAGTTGTGTAACAGTTTCCACAAGAGTTTTAGAGTCAATAACATTAAAGCATGCCATCCCTGCCACGTTACTTTTGCCTGAACAGGGTGGTAGTCCAACATTTTTGTTTGAAGTGGAGATATTGATGGCGCGTCTGATGCCTTCAATTTTATCAGTATAAAAAGCTGCAAACTCATTGCATTTCTGCGTGGAATGGAGATCAGGTGGAATTTGTGTTGGGGGGTTGGTCAGTCTGTCAACAGTTGCAAATAGGGTTTTTGCATTATTATTATTGGATTTAATGATATTGGAGAAAAATGTTTCTCTAGCACTTTTTAAGTCTGAATTGCAGGCACGGAGGCTCTCTTTGTAGATATCATGGTGAATGTGAAGTTTTGTTTTACGCCAGATGCGTTCAACCTTCCTGCATTCTTTTTTCTGTGCTGTTACAGAAGCAGCTTTTCTCCAGGGTGCCTTTTGCTTTCCAGAAATCGTTTTAACCTTGTAAGGTGCAATGACATCCATGACTTTCAAAATTTTCAAATTAAAGTTTTCTACAAGATCATCAGCAGAACATGGGTTGAGAGGTGGTAGTAAGGAGATGGCCTTTCTAAAAAGTACATACGATTCTTCATTGATATACCGTTTTTTGACAGTATTTGATTTTGTCTGTATGTTGGGAATAAAAGATATATTAAAGAAAACACAAAAGTGGTCAGACAAGGAAGGATCAGTCACAGAGAGATCAGAAACATTGAGGCCCTTTGTGATAACCAGGTCTAGAGTGTGGCCCTTACAATGAGTAGTCTCTTTCACATGTTGGGACAGTTCAAATGTGTCCAAAATGGTAAAAAGTTTTTTTGCACACTTGTCATTCAAATCATCAGCATGAAAATTTAAGTCACCAGTTATAACTAGACAGTCAAAGTCTGTGGAGATGCTAGACAATAATTCTGTGAATTCATCGAAAAAAATTGCAGAGTATGTGGGTGGCCTGTAAATAATTAATAGGAGAACTCTGGGGGAGCATTTCAATACAGCACAAAGGTATTCGAATGATGGAAAATCACCAAATAACATCTGTTTCCCCTGAAAATCATTTTTAAATATAACAGCAACCCCTCCACCTCTTTTTCCAGATCTACATGCATCAAAAAAGTTATAGTTGGGAGGAGCTGTCTCTATCAGAACGGTTGCACTGTTATTTTGTTCCAGCCATGTTTCAGTTAAAAACATAAAATCCAGTTTAGAGGTGGTAATAAAATCATTAACTAAAAATGATTTGTTATTAAGAGACCTAACATTAAGTAGACCCATCCTGATGGTGTTGTTGATAGGCTTTAAGGTTGTTTTTGGTTTGGAGGAAATATGTATGAGATTTGTGAGGTTAGCAGTGTGTATAAGTTTCCCTTTGTTTACTCTCTTAGTGGTTACAGCAGGAATGCAAAAGTTGCCATGTTTTGACATAGGCTGAACCTTGGGTTCAGCAGATTATGCGAAACGTCCTTTATACTTTGTCTACGGCTGAACCCTTTTTTGTCTCAGTAATACTCAGGACTACTATCAGTACAGGGGGCGGGGGGCTGGGGCGCCCTCTGCTTTGGTGTTATCAGCCTGTGGGAATGACCTGGCGATGCTATCATTGACACAGATGCAAGTTTGATGCCTACATATTCCTGTTTCTTAAATTCAGCTGGAAAATCGCAAAGGGAGGAGACAGTGGAGCTGGAGTTGTTGTGGCTATGGGAGAGATGAGGAGGGGGGTGGCCGTTCCTGGCCAAGCCAGCATCGGCGATGGGGGAGGGCACGGTGTCCATGGTGTCGGGGAGGCTGTTGTCTCTCTTCAAGGTCTTTGGTCTGTAATGCAGAGGAGGGGGGTGGCCGTTCCTCGTCAAGCCAGCATCAGCGATTGGGGAAGGCACAGTGTTGATGGCGTCGGGCGGGCTGTTGTCTCTCTTCAAGGTCTGTGGGCTGTCTGCTATCTGTGTGTCAGATAGTGGCAGAGTAGATGTGTGGGGGAGGCTGTAGTCTCGCTTCTTCTCAACCTGTGCTCTGATTGTGGCCTGTGCGTCAGACCATGGCAAGATTGTGGCCTGTGCGTAAAGCGAGAAGAAAGATTTGTGTTGTGTTTATGTTTTTTTTAATTCCATTAACATTGAGAAGAACAAATAAGCAAATATTCATTCTAATAAATAATAATGTAGCCTAATGAAGTGTGGGTAATTATAAAAGCCCCTTTCATATAGGTCTGAACACATAAAAGATGGCACCAAAGAGAGGCATCTATGGCAGGTGGAGGATTTCAATGAAGACACCCCTCCAGGGCCGACGGACTGCGGGGACAAAGGGGACAGTTGTGGGGGGGCCCAAGGCAGAGGGGGGGCCCCCCCTCTGCCTTCAATAGGGATTGACGACTCCCCCGTCAACAACTTAGCGCAGGGGGGCCCATTAGTACCTATAGTATAGGGGCCCAGGATTTGGTGCTACGGCCCTGCACCCCTCTATGTGTAAAGAAAAGAATGGTCCTTGCTTGTCAGCATGGCAAAGCTCGACAGAAAAAAGAAAAGGTACATTGGTAAACAGTATAGTAAACAAACCCTCCTGTCTGGACCCTCAAATCAGAGAAACTTTGGTCTGTGGGTCCTGTAGACTTATAATTGAACACCCCTGATCTAAAGTAACACACACTCACACACCCCTGTTACTTTAGATCAGCGGTGTTCAATTATAAGTCTACAGGGTCCACCGACCAAAGTTTCTCTGATTCGAGGGTCCAGACAGGCACAGGTCAACTGTTCAAATTACATGAAAAACAGAATTACATAACATTTTGTGGATTTAATAATTTTTTGCTGCAATGTCTTCAGTTTTAATGGATGTCTAATAGGTGCAGGCCTATGCAATATCTACACCTGACTTGTCTTGCACTTGTACAACTTGAAAACCGACATTGTATTGAAAATCTCATTATTTATCTTGTCTAGGAGAAACGTTCAGCAGAGCATGTATACACAAAAAAACGTTTTCATGTCCAAAATGGGAAGAAGTTGGACTGCCCAGCTAAACTTTTCATTCGGCATGTGCTGAGGTAAGCTTTTTTCAACCGCTCTGTCTCCTTTGCAGGAGAAATCCAGTGTGAATCGATCAATAGTGAAAGTGATCTGATTGATCAATATTGTCAATCAGACCATGGGGTAGATTAATTTTTGCTTGCTTGTTTGTTTTGCTTTTTAGATATGACTCATTCAGTGTGAGAGGGGATGCCACAAAATCCCATAAAGAAGACACTATGAGAAATCTTAAGATAGCACTTCAAAACTCAGAAAACCCACAAACCTCTACTTTCATTCATCTAAAATGTCCTCTATTGGAAGTTCACAATCATACAATTGGAGCAGGATCCTGTTTTTCAAGACCGATTCATCCAAAACTAAAAAATCAAATTCAGGTGATGGTCGGACAAGGGATAACTAATATAGCTTTCGTGAAGAGAGCCTTGAAGCAGTATGTGCTAAATGACTTGTGTGGCGAGGATCTCCAGCGGCCGCACAACAACGATGAAGCATATTTTCCATCGAACACAACTATCCAGAATCACAATCACATGGCATTAGTGGCTGGTCGTTACTCTGCGCTGGATCAGGAGAATCTTGCAAAGGAAGTGGCAGAATGGAAGGTTGAAGATGAGGGCAATCGTTTCTTCTTTAGAAAATGCACAAATGGAGGAGATGAAGATCTAGAGCATCAGTTTCTTTTCATACATCAGCACCACAAACAAATACGGCTCCTGCAGCGATATGGGGAAATGGTTCTTTTGGATGCCACATACAAAACCTCAAAATATTCCATGCCACTGTTTTTTTTGGTTGTTCGAACCAATGTTGGCTACAAACCTCTAGCAGAGTTTGTATGTGAGAGTGAAACTACAAAGTCCATTGCAGAAGCACTGGACATCTTGAAGACATGGAATCCTCAGTGGACTCCAAAGTACTTCATGACAGATTACAGTGAGCAAGAGATCCAGGCCCTCGCCCAAGTGTTCCCCACTGCAGTAACACACCTATGTGCATTCCACAGAGAGCAGGCCTGGCTACGCTGGACTAAAGATGGTGAGATCTAGTAACGTGCAGAGTTGTATTGGAATCTTGTGTGTTTTTTGCAACGGAAACAGTGAATACTGCCTGTATGACCAAATTATTATGATTGTAGGAAAAAACAAACTTGCCGACAGGGAGCAGAGAGACCTGTTGACACTTCTACGCAGTATTGCTTGGGCCAGGACAGAGGAGAGCTGTTTGTTAGCATTAGGGACATTGAGGGACAGTTACCTATATAACGACAATCAACAAGTGATGACGTATGTTGAGCAGGGATGGCTTGCCATCAAAGAGGTTAGACATTGTCATTGATTAAATGACAATGTCCCCCCACACAATCATTGATTGTGTGGGGGGGGGGGTCTAGCTCAATTGCTGTAAGTGTGGTGTGTGTTGGTGTATGTGTTGTGTAATGTGTTAGGATGTGTGTATATGTTTTGAAGAGTGGATGTGTGTAGTGACAGTATAGTCTGTATGTGAATATTAGATATAATTGTTATGTATGTAATTATTTGATATAATTGTTGTCATCACTGTTTGTTTTTTTTGTTTTGTTTTTTCCAGAAATGGTGCAGAGCCTATGCGCCAGAGGCATTTTATGTGTCAGTCACCACCAACAATGGAGTTGAAACCATGAATAAAAATCTGAAGGCATTCTACCTGAAAATCTCAGGTACTGGGACTCTCTCTTCTCTACTGGGAACAGTTGTTGAATTTATTCCTGACAAAATGAAAGGCTACGAGCGGCTGAATTACAATCAATCCACAAGCCACAAGAGCTACAATGAGGATGTACCAGAGCACCTCAAAAACCGACCAAGAGATGTGGTCCTCCACTGCTTGAGAAGCATCAGTTCTGCTTCCCATTTCACTGCTCAAGATGTTGTGGATAAAGGTGATGGTACATGCCTAGTCAGAAGTGAGCAATCTCCCCTCTTTTACTCCGTCAACCTTAGAGGGCCGTTGTGTGAGTGTGGTGCATTTCAAGATTCTTACCTACCATGCAAGCACATGATTGCCATTTTTAATTTCACCAACTACTCATGGGATTTTCTCCCTTCAACGTACACAATGTCGCCATATCTTACCCTCGATACCTTCGAGGATGGAGGAGGAGAGAGGATGCTGGATGGAGGAGAGAGGATGCTAGATGGAGGAGGGGAGAGAGGATGCTGGATGGAGGAGGGGAGAGGATGCTGGATGGAGGAGGGGAGAGGATGCTGGATGGAGGAGGAGAGAGGATGCTGGATGGAGGAGGAGGAGAGAGGATGCTAGATGGAGGAGGGGAGAGGATGCTGGATGGAGGAGGGGAGAGGATGCTGGATGGAGGAGGAGGAGAGAGGATCCTGGATGGAGGAGGGGAGAGGATGCTGGATGGAGGAGGAGGAGAGAGGATCCTGGATGGAGGAGGAGGAGAGAGGATCCTGGATGGAGGAGGGGAGAGGATGCTGGATGGAGGAGGAGGAGAGAGGATCCTGGATGGAGGAGGGGAGAGGATGCTGGATGGAGGAGGAGGAGAGAGGATCCTGGATGGAGGAGGAGGAGAGAGGATCCTGGATGGAGGAGGGGAGAGGATGCTGGATGGAGGAGGAGGGGAGAGGATGCTGGATGGAGGAGGGGAGAGGATGCTGGATGGAGGAGGAGGAGAGAGGATCCTGGATGGAGGAGGAGGAGAGAGGATCCTGGATGGAGGAGGAGGAGAGAGGATGCTGTTTGGAGGAGGGGAGAGGATGGTGGATGGAGGAGGAGGAGAGAGGATCCTGGATGGAGGAGGGGAGAGGATGCTGGATGGAGGAGGAGGGGAGAGGATGCTGGATGGAGGAGGGGAGAGGATCCTGGATGGAGGAGGAGGAGAGAGGATGCTGGATGGAGGAGGGGAGAGGATGCTGGATGGAGGAGGGGAGAGGATGCTGGATGGAGGAGGAGGAGAGAGGATGCTAGATGGAGGAGGAGGAGAGAGGATGCTAGATGGAGGAGGAGGAGAGAGGATGCTAGATGGAGGAGGGGAGAGGATGCTGGATGGAGGAGGAGGAGAGAGGATCCTGGATGGAGGAGGGGAGAGGATGCTGGATTGTGGATGCAGAGGAGAAATCATGGTAGACAGATTAAGGATCAAATCGGCACAGGTTGCAATGAGAGAAAAACTGAAGAAGTTAACGGATGACTCATATTTGTGTGATGATTTGGAGACTTTACAACAAATGACTGTAGCTCTGGAAAATATGACACAAACAATTGAACAACTGTGCAAGAGAGAGAATGGACTGATTCTTAATAAACTGGATGACATTGTTATGCATAAAAAACATGATCTTAGTTCGAAAGCACAAATCAAAACTGTCCAGAAAACGAAAATGGACCCAAGGTACAGTATGTTATGTTTTTGCTTATAATAATTGCTTATAATACTTGTTAAAATGCAAACATGTCAAAACGGCAATGACTCTGTTCTCCACCATACCTGCCCCCTGCATGCTTAATACTTGCCTTCCACTCCAGGGTTCCTTCTGCTCATTATAATTTACTGTCCTCTTTTACATGTTTTATTTGTACAGCTCCCTTGTCGCCCCTAATCGAACATTACGAGGAGGAGACACTGGGCCACAGCTCTTCTGCTGTCCTGCACGGAGCTCGGCAAAAAAATCCCTAGCTAACCCTAAATATTTATATTAAACCATTTTGCAACAGGCAACTGTGTGTTGGTGTGTCTTATTGCTTCCCACGTCTGCGTCTGCATCTTTCCCACTCTTGGCTAATAGTTTCAGCTTTTGTACTGTATATCAGAAATGATCACCCTGTACCACACTGCTGACTTGTTGATGATTTGTGAGCACTCACGCATTTCTCTAGGTATCTTAAGTTTCCTACTGGAGTCATCAAAACTTTGGACTTTGTGTTATTGTAAGAAATATTGTGTTGCAAAAACTAGAAATTACGATGGCTCATTGCATTCACTCAATAATAAAAATTTCACCAGGTTATCTCATAATTATGAGATAATTATCTCATAATTATGAGATAGTATCTCGTAATTATGAGATACTATCTCGTAATTATGAGATAATTATCTCGTAATTATGAGATACTATCTCGTAATTATGAGATAGTAGAGAGTAGTGACGCTTGCACAGAAGCATACGGCCGACATCTTTCTTTATTCTGGTTGGAAATAGTAACATAGTTACGCCATTAAATGCGTTTATGGAAACATTTTTAGCGAGAAATGTGCATTTTACTTTCATAATGTTCGCTCGGTGAATGTGAAGGATGTTTGGTTTGATAGTTATGACGAAGAGGGAACGCTCCGTTCACTTGCATGGACAGAGTCTCTGGTTGCTAAGCAACCTCAACGTCTTGGCGGACTATCTGCTGATCAACACTACGAATGCTGGAAACACACCAGACACACCATGTGAAGTTATTTAACCCGATTATTGTTATTTATATCCGAGATTATTTAATCTAACCCGATCCAAGCTCTATCATGCACCCAAACACGGCGGCGTTTGGGTTTCCTTCCTGGGACTCCTAAATCCAGCGCAGCCACAGGCGCGTAGCTGCGTACGTAGGACAATTTTTGACACAAAATGGTCAAGCAACATTTTAGCTGCGTGACATACGCACGTACATCTATATCACGAAAGCAACCCTCAGCAAGCCTGGGACTAGTGCAACTGCACGGTTGCCAGGTGAGACTGATTATGTCCAGCCCAAAAATGCTCAAAATCCACCTGGAAGCACCCAATCCCGCCCAATTTTAACTAAATTCTATTGCTTTCTATGGCCAGAAATCTGCAGAAAAACCCACCCAAATACCCTTTTTACCCATTTTTACCCGCAGACGGCCATCCTAAGCAGCTCAATTGGGTGGGAAACCGCCCAATCTGGCAACACTACTGATGGTCAGAACACCAGTTATCTCATAATTATGAGATAATTATCTCATAATTATGAGATAGTATCTCATAATTACGAGATAATTATCTCATAATTATGAGATACTATCTCATAATTATGAGATAATTATCTCATTATTATGAGATAATTATAGTGTTCTATATATATCTATGGGCGTGACAGCCATAGGTGACAACAACCCAGGCGCGACGGAAGTACTCTGGCGTGACGGAAGTGATTTATTTTTTAAACTTTTTTTTAAACACCGCTAAATCGGAAACCAAAGATGAACCATGGAAGTAAGTGTGACTGTCAATATGCTTAATATATTGAGTAATATTCATGTTAAAGTTGTGCCGTGGTTTATTTACTTTTTGCTAAATTCGAATATAATAATACTGCACCCTTTTTGAAAAATTAGCTGCACTTCGTTCATGGAAGAAAGTGAGAGTTTACCTGTTCATAATAATTATTAATATATTGAGTAAAATTCATGTTAAAGCCGTGCTGTGGTTTATTTAGTGTCATCCGTAATCACCAATGTGATACTACAGCAACACGTTTTACCTTCATGGTTCAGGGACTTCCACCACAGGCATATGGGAACGACTGTGGGATCTTCATGATTATGGTATACTCAGTGACTGAGTATACCATAATCATGAAGATCCCACAGTCACAGACTTAAAATGTACCTAACAGATATAACAACGAGTGTGAATGTTGTCACCAATTACATTTTTCCATCACAGTACGCTTGGTACCTTGCCATGGAGGCACCATTCGACTTCACTGTTGTAAGTAGGCATTAAATGAAATGAAAAAAGAGCTGACGATTGAAAAGATACGTTTAAAATAAGGATTGGATTTTTGACGTAAGGTTACAATATCGAGAAATTCATACTTGTATACATATTTTATCATTGTCAATTCTTGGAATATCCCCTTACTTTAGAAAGAAATGCCAGTCCTCAGAAAATGGTGGTGCACAGTACTACTGCTTGAGAACTTCCACCTGGATGGGTATGTTTTTGTATGTTTCAAATATGAATATACACAACCCCAATATTAACTAACTATGTATAATTCCTACAATCCTTTCTCTTTATTTATACAGGCACGGCAGAAGGTTCCCACGCTTCATGGAGGAGGCCAAACAAATGGCGGTTCGACTACCGTACTTCCACCAGTCTCAGACTGAAGCGAAAAAAAGAAGTGAATGACGTTTCCAGTGACAGAATACAAATAATATATTGTATAGGCTTAATATTAATTTGACTGTTTGATTATTTTGACAGTGAGTTGGAGCTGATGGCAGTCAGCATGAAGAAACTATATCTTAAAGCTTCTGTAGATTATTTGTTAAATAAATTGTGAGGAAACTTTGGTGTGGTTATTCTTCAACTAATTTATTCTATTTATATCAAACTATGATGATATACTCAACAAAAAAATAAATTTGATTCTATTAGACATATTAAAACAAATACATAATTTCAAAGGTCAATTACTTAATGAGTAAAGTGTATAATACACTAAATTCCATGAAATAATTGTCTACACACTAAATCAGTTAGCTCTAAAAATGCTAACTGACATTTCATAATATTGTTTTATTATGTAAATTTTTTGGTTGAATAAGTTTAATAACGAAAAGAAAAAAATTCTGAGGTATTTGTCTAAATAAGGTTTAAAAAACTTTGTTAAGCTACAAAAATGGTTACTAACGTGTCGAAATATATTTTTAATTCTGTGTTATGTTAATTCAATCTATAAAAAAATAATCGGAGGTAACTTCCGTCCAGCCACAGTACTTCCGTCCCGCCTGGGTGTTCTGTCACGCCAGGGTGTTGTTCTCCGGGGCTGCAGCTGGATACTATTGGTTACACCTCGCTCCTCCTCTAACAACTGTCTCCTTCACTAACTCACTGACGTTTCAAATGTCACCCGCTGGTGTGTGATGTGTGTCTCTTCTATTTTCCGGAGATAAAAAAATAACCGCTGTAAAAGGAGAGACCTCGTCGTGATTTAGTGGTGATTCGCGATCCTAGCTGGGATTCATTGGCGTTGATCGACCCGGCTTACAGTTCACAGACGAGCAGCAGAGTTATTAGATGGCTGACTGCGTATTCGGTCCGGTCAGTCGGAATATAAAGTAATGGCCGTAACGTCAGCAGCGCTCCTGGTTGAGTGTGTGCACAGAACAGCACACACACGCATACACACAAGCGCGCGCACACACACACACACACACACACACACACTCCCATTCTATGATCCCATTCTAATGTACACTTAAGGTACATAAACACCCTCAGTGGTTTCAGAGTGGAGCAGCATCAGTATTCTAAAGGCTTTCAGAACAAGCCTGTTCTTCTGACAGGACCGCTCTACAACTATCTGCTGTTGCAGCAATCCATATACAGGTACAGATGGAGAGAGAGAGAGGGAGAGAGAGAGAGAGAGAGAGAGAGAGACAGCAGAGTTGTGTTGTCAGCCAGGCTCTGCTCTTCTTCTCTGAATGAATCCAGAGAGCTGTGGACCCTAGTGGAGATCAGCGCTCTTATTGGCTGTGCGGCGCGTCCGTCTTCAGGCCGGGGGACCAGACCATAATAAGCGGTGGGATGAAGGTGTTCCTGCGGCACTCTGCTGCTGTAGATCCTCCCTGATGGGGCACTCTGAGAGACCCTCCAGGGTCCGTCTCCTGACCTCCTGCTGAGAGGAGGCTCTCTGACCCTCGTCGCCATCTCTGATCAGCTGACACCGGGAGGTCCTCCTGGTCTCTGATCAGCTGACACCGGGAGGTCCTCCTGGTCTCTGGTCAGCTGACACCCGGAGGTCCTCCTGGTCTCTGGTCAGCTGACACCCGGAGGTCCTCCTGGTCTCTGATCAGCTGACACTGGGAGGTCCTCCTGGTCTTCGAGGAGTAGGGAGCTCAGGGAGGCTGCATCACTCCTGCTCAGCTCTCGCTCAGTAACGACATGAGCTGACTCTGGTTCTGTGGCTGGTGAATAACTAGAGACTCACTAGAGTTAGTACTAGCTAGAGTAGTGAGTAGCTGTTGTGTAACTGCTGGTCGAGTTAGTAGAGCTAGTGAAGTGAGTAGAGTTAGTAGAGCTAGTAGAGTTAGTAGAGTTAGTAGAGCTAGTAGAGTTACTATAGTTAGTAGAGTTACTATAGTTAGTAGAGTTAGTAGAGCTAGTAGAGTTAGTAGAACTAGTAGAGCTAGTAAAGTTAATAGCTGGTGTATAAGTCTTATATCATTATATCTGCTGGTAGTTTGTAGCTGGTTGATATCTCCTGGTTAGTTAGTAGCTGGTTATATCTGCTGGGAGTGAGTAGCTGGTTGATATATCCTGGTTAGTTAGTATTTGTTAGTTAGTTCCTATCCAGGCGTTGCTGTCTGGGCCGTGCTGTGATGTCGTTAGGAGAAAAATTACGTTCTAATCTCTGTTCTGGTCTTAATCTGCCACGCTGCGTAGAGCTGGGTCCTCCGCCCACACATTATTAATATTTGTATTAATAATCCTGAGCTGAACGCCTGACGGTTCTCACGGTTCTCCGTGTTCTGAGTCTTCTCTCGTTTTACCAGAATGTTGACGCTTTGGACTGCAGATGAAGGGCCGTTGGAGCCATTCAGAGGGACCAGATCAGTGCTGCCACTGGACGCTGTGTGGCTGAGCATGAGATGATGAGGTTGTACTGTGAACAGCCTCTCTGTGAACAGCCTCTAAGAATAGCCTCTCCTGAACAGCCTCTCTCTGTGAACAGCCTCACTCTGTGAACAGCCTCTCCTGAACAGCCTCTCTCTGAACAGCCTGTCCTGAACAGCCTCTCGCTGAACAGCCTCTCCCTGAACAGCCTCTCTGTATACAGCTTCTCTGTGAACAGCCTCTCCCTGAACAGCCTCTCCTGAACAGCCTCTCCTTGAACAGCCTCTCTGTGAACAGCCTCTAAGAAGAGCCTCTCCTGAACAGCCTCTCTCTGAACAGCCTCTCTCTGAACAGCCTCTCTCTGAACAGCCTCTCCTTGAATAGCCTCTCTGTGAACAGCCTCTCCCTGAACAGCCTCTCTGTGAACAGCCTCTCTGTGAACAGCCTCTCCCTGAACAGCCTCTCTATGTGAACAGCCTCTCTGTGAACAGCCTCTCCTGAACAGCCTCTCCTGAACAGAATCTCTCTGAACAGCCTCTCTCTGAACAGCCTCTCCTTGAACAGCCTCTCTGTGAACAGCCTCTAAGAAGAGCCTCTCCTGAACAGCCTCTCTCTGAACAGCCTCTCTCTGAACAGCCTCTCTGTGAACAGCCTCTAAGAAGAGCCTCTCCTGAACAGCCTCTCTCTGAACAGCCTCTCTCTGAACAGCCTCTCCTTGAACAGCCTCTCTGTGAACAGCCTCTCTGTGAACAGCCTCTCTGTGAACAGCCTCTCCAGAAAACAGCCTCTCAGCGAACAGCCTCTCTGTGAAAAGCCTCTCCTTGAACAGCCTCACTCTGTGAACAGCCTCTCCCTGAACAGCCTCTCCTTGAATAGCCTCACTCTGTGAACAGCCTCTCCCTGAACAGCCTCTCCCTGAATAGCCTCTCTCTGTGAACAGCCTCTCCGTGAACGGCCTCTCTGTGAACAGCCTCTCTCATACTTCCCTTCTCCCCGTTCTCCGCCGCCTGGCAGATTTGTGTCTTGTTCGTCCGACCTTATTGTGTCTCCTGGATTTATATGTCACTCCGGGGGGGGGGGGCTCCTGATAAACTGCTCCTCTGCCCTCTGGCGAGGTCTCATATCACAGACCTTCAGTGGAACAGATTTATAGTCTGTGGGTCTGAGGAGTGTTCAGAATACTAACCCACCCCCTAAGCCCACTGGATGGGGGGGAGGGTTCCTCGCGTTCCTCCGGTCCTCCTGAAAGTGGCTTCAGGATAAGCTGCTTGGGCCGACTCTGAGCCAGCTGGTTCCTCAGGTCCTCAGGGATCCCGAGCCCCAGAAGTCTCTCCTCATGAGGCTGAGGAGGTGACCTCCATGAGTCCAGGAGTGAAAGGACTCTGGGAGGTCTCTGGGAGGTCTCTGGGTGGTCAGTGGGAGGTCACTGGGAGGAGGCTACTCCTCTCCTCCTCCTCTCCCATCTCCTCCTCTTCCTCCTCCTAGTTGTACTCTGTACTAATATTCCCCATCAGTAAGCTGTGTGTGTGTGTGTGTGTGTGTGTGTGTGTGTGTGTGTGTGTGTGTGTGTGTGTGTGTGTGTGTGTGTGTGTGTGTGTGTGTGTGTGCGCGCGTGTGAGAGAGCTACGTATACACAGAAACTGAAGTGTAAATAACAAATGTGTTTTCTTAGTCTCATCTCCCATCTCGTCTCTGAGGAAGTTAACCAGCGTGATTGTTTTTTTTTCCGATGCTAATCACTTCAAGCTAACAGCTAACACTCTGGTGAGAGCCCAGATTATTGTAACGTCTGAGTCATAACTGTGTATACTTTCAGGAGATGATTTAAAACCTCTCCAAACTAGAGGGTGGAAGGCAGTACACCTGGCCGCCTCCCTAATCTGATTTTAATGGTATTTTCAACACAAATCATTAAATGATGGAAGGACCTTTTTTTACGCCAGCCAATGATGAATGTGTTGCCGGTGGAAGAGGTTTGTCCTGGAACAAATGTGTGCGCGAGGCGTCTCTTTCCAGAGCAGGTGTGGAGCGAGTCTCCAGTGCTCTCAGACGAACCGGGTCAATACTGAGCCAGGCAGCGAGGCAACGGACCAGGTGGTGTTGGAGCCGGTGCTGAGGAATCGCTCTCCTTTCTTCCTCCATCACCCGGAGCGCCACGCTCCAGACCGGAACTCTCTGTACTAGGAAGAGGAGGAAGAGGAGGGGAGGCTAGCCCTCACCTCTTGAGACCAGAGACCATCTACCTCATCACTTTCTAAGAACTTGTGCAATATTGGGTAGCCTGTTTACAAGGCGTTCACCTGCACTTTAACTTTTTTTTTTTTTATATTAAATGTGTATTTATTTTTATGCCTACAAAATGTTTTTTAACTTAGTAAGCAACAGAAGCCTATAGTTTATTAATCAATTGTGTACAGAATAGGTTTTGTTTTTATTCATACTGTATATTGTTTATATTTGATCCTCGTCCTCTCCTTTTAAAGCATCAGGGGGAGCTCTCCTAAATTTCGCTGTACATTGACAATGAAGATCATTCATTCATTCATTCATTCATTCATTCACATGCATACAGACACCGTCTAACGTCTCCAGAACTCACCCACTGGAGACGGTGGTCTTGGTGTCCTGCTCCTCTCCTCAGTGTCTCCGTATGATCCATACGGTCTCATAGAGGTAGGAACCATAGCAACCAGAGGAGGCCCACGTGAACACCTTAGAGCCTACAGACCCCCCCAGAAGGGTTGGACCGACCTCAGGCCCTGTGAGCTCCAGGGCTGAAGAAGCCCCGCTAACCAGCGGTACTGTAAGCTTATTATTACTGAGGCGTCCTCTACCGTCATATCGCATTTGGCTTCTAAGCATGCGTCAACAATGCCGCCATCTTGCCGCGGGGTAACCACCCACCTGAATGAATGAACATAGCTGGGGCAGAGGTCCTTTCCCAGTCAAAATTACTCTAAATCGCCTTCCTTTGAGGCAATCTTCAAGCGGGGAGACGTGTAATGATAGTAAAAAAAAGTATTTTTACTAACATTAACACAGACACACGTTTAACGCAACCCACTTGAAGATTGCCTTAAAAGAAGACAATCCAGAGTGATTTTGACTGAGAAAGGACCTCTGTCCCATCGACGTTCATTCAGGTGATTGGTTACCCCGCGGGAAAATGGCGGCGGCATTGACACATACGTTCCACTGAACAGCGCAGCTCAGCAGGCGATATCTAGTCAGTATATATATCTATGGGCAACGATGTGATGACTCTGCTCCTCCCTCCTCCCCACTGAGGACTCGCTCTAGAGGGGAGAATAGGCTGGCTGTCAACAGGCTGTGGGTTCGATTCCCAGCGGAGCGCTTGGCTTAACGAGCTCCTTGGTAATGAGCTGACTGTTGAGTCATGGAGGGATCGATGATGTCAGAAGTCTCGCTGTCGCACGTTCCTATTGGTCACCGCCGACCTCGTCTGCTCCGGTGACCGATGCTGACCTAACGACTAATTTACAATTAGCCAGTGTTAGCATGTGCAAGTGTCAGGCGAGTGCACTCAGTATTCAGTAGGCTGTGAACGGATAGACGCCACACATAGCAATACTTTAAGAACTGCCCCTCATCAGTAGATCATCTTAATCGGCTCGATAGCGTGATATTCATTAAGCAGGTTCCAGGTCAGCTGGATCTGCTCATTAAGAGTTCAGATCGAAGAGATGACAGCTTGAGAAAGGAGGAGATGAGCTTTATTAACCTCCCATCTGTCCACTGCAACCTGTCCCCTCTCAATGTCTCTCTCTCACTCTGTCACTCTCTCTCTCTCTCTCTCTCTCTCTCTCTCTCTCTCTCTCTCTCTCTCTCTCTCTCTCTCTCACTCTCTCTCTCTCTCTCTCTCTCTCTCTCTCTCTCTCTCTCTCTCTCTCTCTCTCTCTCTCTCTCTCTCTCTCTCTCTCTCTCGTTCTCTAGATTAGGACCGGTGCATTCTGATCTCGCCCCGCTCTGGTCTCTCTCTCAGTGGACTCGGAGTCAAACAGCTCCGGTGAGCGGCAGCAGGGAGCGTATTGCCGTTTGAGATCGGCAGACATCGTTTTAGTTCATCATAAGAACTACTGAGCGATTAGCAACCTTTTATCCAGCAGCTAGCCAGGAGCCAGCTTCTGATTCGCTGTCGCTCCTGAAGCTGAGAGAAAGCTGGAGGCTGATTGGTGGATAGACAAATCGCTTCATAGAACCACATGGGAGTGAGAGCTCAGGCCGCTGTACGGGGAAGAATACAAGGGAGCTGAAAACAGAGCAGCCTGTGCTGTGTGCTGGGGTGATTGATTCTCTCGCCCTGGGGAGAGGAGCTGTATCTGCAGCCAGCAGCTGGAGGACTCGTCTGGCAGCGGGGAGACGGCGCTACGTTGCTGAGCACAACCAAAGAGCTCTCCGACATGTCTCCATACACCGCTCTATAGTGAACTGGCTGGGGTTCACGGAGTGAACGTCTATATTCTCCACACACTCCTGGTGTGATTAGAGAACGTCTGCAGACACTCCTGGTGTGAGGACGTTCTCTCCGCACGCCAGGAGTGTGTGAGGACGTTCCCTCCTAATGGGACGCCAGATTATTGTAGTTTGAGGCGTATTTTCCGGGTCTGGGATTATAATTCATCAACTCATAATCCCAGATTGCAGATTAGATATTCCCTCATGGTTTCAGTCACTCCCCTCCAGAAATGCCTCACAGTCAGGGACATACTACTATACATTACTCATACATACTACTATACATACTATCACATACTACTATACATACTAGTACACACTACTATACACACTAGTAGATTTTACTATACATACTAGTACATACTACTATATATACTAGTACATACTACACATACTATCACATACTACTACACACTAGTGCATTCTAATATGCACACTAGTTGTGCGGCGGTCATGAAGCAGGACACAGGTCATCTGGAGTGGACAGCTTTATTACATTCTCTACATACAAGAGGAGCACACTGGTGAAGGTTTAAATGCAGCGGGGGTTCAGGGTGACCATGTGCTCAGAAGGGCGTGAATAATGTCTTCTGTAGTGGAATATAGGACAGAAGTAGTGTGTTCCTGTGGTGAGTATTGCAGGACAACACGGAGCAGACAGTGGAGAAGTGTTGATGGCTGGCAGCAGAGGTGAGCGAGCTGCAGATAATCTAAAGAAAGTCAAAACCATAAGGGATGGAAACAAGACATACTGGTCGATCTACACTAGTGACCCAAAGATCCCTCCCCCCACATCTACACTAGTGACCCAAAGATCCCCCCCCCCCACATCTACACTAGTGACCAAAAGATACCAGTAATGGAACATGTAAAATGAACAAGCCCTAGAAGGATTCCTAGATCCTAGAACAAGCCCTAGAACGTTGGTTATATTCTGTTCAAACCTCCTAATGATGCTGAGGTGCTGATCTGACGCCCTGCTGCACTGAATGGACACTCAGAGAGACACTCTCCTAACTCCGGCTGCACATCAAAGTAAGCAGTCTCAACATGGAGACTTCAAACAGACAGACCTCCCTCATTAGAGCAGAGGAGGAGAGAGGAGACAGGGAGAGGAGAGGGGAGGGGGAGAAGAGAGGAGGGGGAGAGGAGAGGGGAGAGCAGGAGCTATGATAGACAGCCCTTCAGAGGATCATTACTCTGACTCATATAGAACGGTCAGAGACATGGTAAATATTCAGCCAATCAGGGACGTTCTTACATATGACACCAATAAAGAGCATGTGTTTTAGCCTATCAGGGAGATGGTGGCAGGAGGGTCCCAGGACTCTGGGGGTCTACCTGGTGCGCATGTAGAGCCTAATTAATGAGGAGCACATGAAACCCTTAATGAACAATCAATTTGGTTAAAAACATCTTGACCATGGCGCCCGTCAGAAGTCCAGCGCAGCAGGCCCTCTAGGACGGGGCCAGGACCGGGTCAGGACCGGGTCAGGACCGGGTCTAGGACCAGGTCAGGACCGGGTCAGGGCCTGGTCCGGGCCTAGGACTGGGTCAGGACCGGGTCTAGGACCGGGTCTAGGACCGGGTCAGGACCGGGTCAGGGCCAGGTCCGGGCCTAGGACTGGGTCAGGACCGGGTCTAGGACCAGGTCTAGGACCGGGTCTAGGACAGGGTCTGGACGGGTCTAGGACTGGCCCACCCACACCACGGCCCCCGCCCCCACCACCTCGGTGATCTCACAGTTGAGCTTGTTGAGGTGCCCGTCCAGGACGAACAGGGACTCCCGGGAGGGGCTGAGGAGGTACTGTCCGAACAGCCCGCTGCCCACCACCTGCCGGTTCCTGGAGCTCCACCTCCACTCCTCCGCCCTCAGCGGCTCCTTCAGGCTCTTGATCATCTTGACCTCCCCCGAGCTCAGCTCCACCAGCAGGGCGTCGGTCTGCCGGCCCGAGGCGCCCACCACGTTGTACTGGCCGCGCTGGGTGCAGGAGCGCTGGAAGGCCAGGTCGGCCAGGTGCAGGTTGGTGTGTATGTCGAAGGGCGGGCCGATGGCGCCGGCGTCCGACACCGTCTGGATCCTCATGAGGCCGTCGCCGTCGTCCACGGTGACCAGGTAGCGGCCGTCCGGCGACATGTACGGCGTGCCCGTGACATCGGCGTTGCGGCCGATCACGGCGTCGGTGACGGAGTCGAGCAGCAGCTGGGGCTGGGCGGCGCCGGTGGAGCCGGGCCGGCACTGGATGACGTAGTAGCCGCCCAGAGGGGTGGAGGCCACGGCGAGCGGCACGCAGCCCCACGCCGCCAGGCTCACGTTCTTCACGTACGACAGCGTGGCCAGGTCCATCTTGTGGAGCGCCGCCTCGTCACGGTGCAGCACCACGCCGAACCTGGGGAACCAACGAGAACCGCTTAGAACCAACAAGAACCGCTTGGAACATGGAGACCCCTAGAGAACCGCTTAGAACCGAATTTTCTCATCCCTAATCGCTATAGAAACCACCCCCTCAGATGTGTCAGTGGATTGAAGTCTTCGATGTGTCTCCTTAATGAAAGGGAGCAGGTTTGTAAACGCTGTGAATAAAAGGCTCCTGGTGGCTGGGGTAGAGATCTCCTCACATCTTAGCAGAGGAGGGAGGAGAAAGGAGAGAGGAGGGAGGAGGGAGGAGAGAGGAGAGAGGAGAGGAGAGAGGAGGACCATCAGAGCAGACGCTGATTGATGCTAACAGGAGTTTCCCCCTGCTGCCAATTGTCTCCAATCTCCTGCTTGGACACAACGCTACACTCTCACATCCCTGATCTCACATCCCTGAGCTTCCATCTCTGATTGCACATCCCGATAACGCATTCCTAATCTGACATCCCTGATCTCATATTCCTGATCTCAAATCCCTGATCACAAATCCCGGATCTCACATCCCTGATCTCACATCCCATATCACACATCCCTGATCTCACATCCCTGATCTCACATCCCATATCACACATCACCGATCACTCATCCCTGATCTAACATCCACACTGCCCTCAGAGAGGCGGACCCATCCTCCGGTGATCCATGCGCCTTATTGGCCTGGAAACACACTGGAAACCCCAGTCAAATGAAAACCAGTCGGTTATCCCACTAAGGACCTGGGTTTCACACCCAGTAAAACTTGGGTTTGAGGCCCAGTAAAACATGGGTTTAATACCCAGTAAAACATGTGTTTGAGGCCCACTAAAACATGGGCTTAAGACCCAGTAAAACATGGGTTTAAGGCCCAGTAAAACATGGTTTTGAGGCCCAGTAAAAAATGGGTTTGAGGCCCAAAACCCCCAGATGAAAGTTTTAGATTAAACTGCTCTATATTTCTGGACTGTTGTTGGCTAACCTTTCAGTCAGAACATATTTATTGTTTTGTCACATAAGCAGATATGAAGGTTAAATATTGAGGCAGATGGTGAATCAGTAATCATCATGCCTTCATTGATCCTTCTCCGTCTGCCAGACAAACCACAGTCCTGCTACCAAAGCCTTCTCTCTATTATGTCGTATGATAAATTAGTTCTAGTGCTGAGAGCCTTGAGCTCGTTCCACAGTAGAACCTCTGTGAGGCTTTAACAGTAGAACATATCCACGCTACAGTGGTGTCTCCTTCACAGGCCACTCCCCCAGCTGACAAGCAGGAGCACGGGGGAGGAGTCGGCTGGGAGGAGGAGGGAGGAGATTAGATGAGGTGGGTGGAGCTGGGAGGAGGAGGGAGGAGATTAGATGAGGTGGGCGGAGCTGGGAGGAGGAGGGAGGAGATTTGAAGAGGTGGGAGGCGATTTGCAGAAAGATTAGTGGAGGTCAGAGGAGATTAACAGAGGTAGGAGGAGATCAGTAGAGGGGGGAGGAGGGGGAAAAGGGCTCCAGAAGACGGGGGGGGGGGGGGGGGGGGGGGGGGGGGGGAGTGTCTGTGGTGATGCTGATGCTGTCTCCGGGGCGACAGGAGACGCGGCGCTCCCCATGATGCAGTCAGTCATGACCAGGAGAGACCAGGAAAGACCAGGAGACCAGGGGAGGAGGTGTACCTGTTGTGGCTGACGATGAGGCTGGGCGGGGGGATGTAGAAGCTGGCCACCCTGTCGAAGCGGCGGCCCACCGGCCGGGCGTGGACCGTGTGGTGGGGGGCCCGGCTGCTGGCCTGGGAGATGACCTGGGGGGCGGGGGGGAGGGAGGGGAGGGGCAGGGAGTGGGGGGAGAGAGAGGGATGTAAAGAGAGTTGATGAGTGATGGTGGCTGCTGGTATCCAACGGGAGGCCCTGGTGGTCCCGATCCTCCATGGAGGCCTGGGGTCTGTCTCTACTGAACCCCCAGACACCTCCTCCTCCCCCTCAACGCCCCGCAGGGGGGAGCAGGGGAAGGAGATTGAGCTGGTCTGATGCCCCTCTCTCCCTCCCCTCCCCCCTCTCTCCCCCCCTCCCTCTCTCCCTCCCTCACCCTTCTCTCTCCCTCCCTCTCTCCCTTTCCCTCCCCCTCTCTCTCTCTCTCCCTCCCTCTCCCTCCCCCTCTCCCCCCCTCTATCCCTCTCTCCCCCCTCCCACCCTCTCTCTTCCCTCCTCCCCCTCCACTTCTGGTCCTGTAGGTCTGACCCTGGCCCGGAGACCAGTATAGACCGGTAGAGACCAGTAGAGGCCAGTATAGACCAGTAGAGCCCAGTAGGGGTTACCTGCAGAGTGGGACTCCTCTGGTCCAGAGACCAGTAGAGACCAGTAGAGACCAGTAGAGACCAGTAGGGGTTACCTGCAGAGTGGGACTCCTCTGGTCCAGAGACCAGTAGAGACCAGTAGAGACCAGTAGGGGTTACCTGCAGAGTGGGACTCCTCTTGTCCAGGTCGCCCCAGCTGAGGATCCAGACCTGGTCGTGGTCCGGGTCGTACTGGAGCGTCGCCGGGAAGGGGTCGGTCCGGACCGTCTGGAGGAGGAGAGAGGAGGAGAGAGAGGAGGAGAGAGAGGAGGACAGAGGAGAGAGGAGAGGAGAGGAGGAGAGAGGAGGAGAGAAGAGGAGGAGAGAGGAGGAGGAGAGAGGAGGAGAGGAGAGAGGAGGAGAGAGGAGGAGAGGAGAGAGGAGGGAGGAGGAGGAGAGAGGAGGAGAGAGGAGGAGGAGGGAGGAGGAGGAGGAGGAGAGAGGAGGGAGGACGAGGAGAGAGGAGGAGAGGAGAGAGGAGGAAGGAGGAGGAGGAGAGGAGAGAGGAGGGGAAGAGGAGGAGAGAGGAGGAGAGGAGAGAGAGGAGGAGGAGGAGAGATAGGAGGAGAGGAGAGATGAAGAGGAGAGAGGAAGAGGAGAGAGGAAGAGGAGAGGAGAGGGGAGGAGGAGTGGAGAGAGAGGAGGAGGAGAGAGGAGGAGAGAGGAGAGGAGGAGAGAGAGGAGAGAGGAGGAGGACATCACAAGGTGTTTGAAGAGCAGACCTTTGATCCTCCCCCCTCATGGGGAGAGGGGGGCTGTGTGTGTGTGTGTGTGTGTGTGTGTGTGTGCGTGTGCGTGTGCGTGTGCGTGTGCGTGTGCGTGTGTGTGTGTGTGTGTGTGTGTGTGTGTGTGTGTGTGTGTGTGTGTGTGTGATCCTCTGACAGCACATGAGAGGTGAGATGAATGCTGTGAAGAGGAGCTAAGTGAGGCTTCCACCTGGGACCTGCTGACTTGTCTGTTAGCAAGGAGGAACATCAGCAGTATGCTTTATCAACTCTCTCTCTCTCTCTCTCTCTCTCTCCCTCTCTCTCTCTCTCTCTCTCTCTCTCTCTCTCTCCCCTGCTCTTCCATGCTGTGTTTAACCTCCAGTCTGTTTGTTAAGATCTACATATATATTCATTATGCAGAGCAGGGGTACTACTTCACACATATCTCTAATGAAACTAGTGATGTTTAGCATCAAAATGTCAATATCGCATATTCACTGTGTAAAGTAAACTAGAGAAATAGACTACATTCATCAATACCACCTTTACTAAGGACTAGATACATCAATACTACCTGTACTAAGGACTAGAATCATGAATACTACCTGTACTAAGGACTAGATACATCAATACTACCTGTACTAAGGACTAGATACATCAACACTACCTGTACTAAGGACTAGATACATCAACACTACCTGTACTAAGGACTAGATACATCAATACTACCTTTACTAAGGACTAGAAACATCAATACTACCTGTACTAAGGACTAGATACATCAATACTACCTGTACTAAGGACTAGAATCATGAATACTACCTGTACTAAGGACTAGATATATCAATACTACCTGTACTAAGGACTAGAATCATGAATACTACCTGTTCTAAGGACTAGATATATCAATACTACCTGTACTAAGGACTAGACACATCAATACTACCTGTACTAAGGACTAGATACATCAATACTACCTGTACTAAGGACTAGAATCATGAATACTACCTGTACTAAGGACTAGATACATCAATACTACCTGTACTAAGGACTAGATACATCAATACTACCTGTACTAAGGACTAGAATCATGAATACTACTTGTACTAAGGACTAGATACATCAATACTACCTGTACTAAGGACTAGATACATCAATACTACCTGTACCAAGGACTAGATACATCAATACTACCTGTACTAAGGACTAGAAACAGAATCAGTAGCAGATATCCCAGTGTGAACAGGTGGATCTTTTGTCCAGCAGTATCTCCTGTCAAACAGGAAGTACCTGAACGGCTTTCTGTGATTTGACGTCCAGCAGCAGCAGGCGATGCAAGCCGGGCTGCGCAGCGTAGATCAGCTGATCGTTGACGTTGACCGCCGATGACCAATCACATCTCTGGACCCCTGCTGTGAAGCCGGGACACACCTCCTCCTGACGCACACACACGCACGCACGCACACACGCGCACACACACACACACACACACACACACACACACACACACACACACACACACACACACGATAAATGACAGGTGAGCAGGGGACTGGACCCCAGAGCCTCTATCAGGAGGGGACTGGACCCCAGAGCCTCTGACAGGAGGGGACTGGACCCCAGAGCCTCTGACAGGAGGGGACTGGACCCAAGAGCCTCTGACAGGAGGGGACTGGACCCCAGAGCCTCTGATAGGAGACTGGACCCCAGAGCCTCTGACAGGAGGGGACTGCTGGACCCCAGAGCCTCTGTCAGGGGACTGGACCCCAGAGCCTCTGACAGGAGGGGACTGCTGGACCCCAGAGCCTCTGACAGGGTGAGGCGGTGCAGAAGGCTGGCGGTTCAGGAGGGCTGGCGATCAGACCTCCTCTCACATCCTGACAGCGTTTCAGACGGTGGTGGTCCTTCTCAAATCGGGTCAGAACTCATCCTGCAGGAGATGAGACTTGAACCCTGAGGACTCTGAAGCCTCCTTTGAGGGGTCGGGATTAAAAGCATTTGTCTCCTTTTTCTCTTCCTTGTTTCAGATCCCCGTGAGTAGAAAGCTGAGAGTGACTGTGTGGGTAATATGCAACACAGCGCCTAAAGTCAGAGCGTGGTTTCACTATTCTTTGCAATCCTACGCCTACACCCATAAAACAGAGAGAAGCAGGCACCAACACAACAACCCCAGGCTGTCAGTCTGGTCCAGCATTCCTCCACTGCAACGGGATGGACTCAATATGGTGGGCTTCACACGCTAAATATAACAGTGGGTCTGATCTGAAATGACAGCCCAGCTAGCAGGTCTGACATGAGGGACCAGAGCGGTCTGAGGAACTAGATGTTCAGAGGAACCAGGTAATGAGGAACTAGATGTTCAGAGGAACCAGGTAGTGAGGAACTAGATGTTCAGAGGAACCAGGTAATGAGGAACTAAATGTTCAGAGGAACCAGGTAATGAGGGACTAGATGTTCAGAGGAACCCGATAGTGATGAACTAGATGTTCAGAGGAACCAGGTAGTGAGGAACAAGATGTTCAGAGGAACCAGGTAATGAGGGACTAGATGTTCAGAGGAACCCAATAGTGATGAACTAGATGTTCAGAGGAGTGGGTTAAAACCTAGTCAGAGGACTAGTCCCAGAGACTAGTCCTCATGGGGTCATAAGGAAGGCGTGTCCCAGGACCTTGAGGAAGCAGATCCAACATGGCCGCCCTCTTACCTGCAGCCCCAGCAGCTTCTCGCTGGGCTTGATGTGCCTCTGGATCTCGCAGGCCACCGGCTGGATCACCTTGATGCCGTCTTCGTAGAACACGTAGAACATGTTCCCGATGCCCAGACCTGCAGAAACCAGGAGGTGATAAGAGCTACGCACACACTGGCCTCACAGCAGGGTGTTAACGTGGCTATCCCACTGGTCACGGGGGTAAACATCATCTACTGGGAGCGCTGGGAATACTGGGATCCTAGTGGGGAAGTGAACTCACCAACATGAACACATATCAGCTCCCAGACATCAACACAGCTCAGCAGCCACAAGATGCGAATCCACCTAATTGCATTCATTCTATAGAGGAGTGGAGATGGTTACGTACCGTCATCCCGCCACAGGATGTTGGCGACTGTGGAGAAGAGAGAGACCGCGTGAGTCGATGGTTTACAGCAGGGAGTCATCCCAACGCAACCCTATGAATGTTTAATGGAGGCGCCGCAGACACCTTGAGCAGAAAACCATCAATAGAGCCTTCACTGGAGGACCCTAACGGACCGGGGGGCGAGGAGACCGTCTGGGTCTCAGACCACCGAGGGGTCTTCAGATCAGCTCACCATAAGGGGACCCAGGAGGAGAGAATCTCTTTGTGAGAAAATGTTTAAAAAGATATACAAATGCCTCCATGCCACTTCTGTTGAATGTGAATACTCGTTTTGATTAGAATCAAGCAGAGACTCATGTTGTCCTCCCCTTTTGGAGATGCTAATCAGAAGCCGTTGTCTATTTTACTTCCCAAAATACTGGGTGGGTCCCTGGCCAAAAGCACCTGAAGAGGGTGGGGGGTTAAGATGATCGTACTCATTACTCTGAGGGCCCTGGGTTAGGTGTTGAGGTTGAGAAGATGATCATACTCATTATCCTGAGGTCTCTGGTTTAGGTGTTCAGGTTGAGGAGATGATGGTACTCATTACCCTGAGGTCTCTGGTTTAGGTGTTCAGGTTGAGGAGATGATCATACTCATTACCCTGAAGTCTCTAGTTTAGATGTTCATGGGGGGTTCAGATGCTCGTACTCATTACCCTGAGGTCTCTGGTTTAGGTGTTCATGGGAGGTTCAGATGCTCATAGTGGTCACTCTGAGGAGCCCGGTGTGACTCCAGGTCCTGGAGTCGTTCCTCACCCCTCCACCCCCCTGCCGAGTGGGGCTGTGG
>NC_044057.1:13612356-13667356 GCF_902167405.1 Gadus morhua
ATGGACAACAACACAGAGAACACATTTCGCACTTTGACAGACACTCGACTTCTCTATGGGACCAACGTGAACCAACAGTTGAAACGCTTGACGCCATGTTCGTCGCCTTTATTATGTCAATGGTCCTCGCATGGACTATACGTCATCCAGCTCAGGTTGCATAGCCGTGCGTGTGTGCGTTCCGGCTCATTAGCATCTGTACCGTGGCGGCCCGTACCGTAGCAGCACACCTCTCCCAAGTGGCCAAGTTGGCCTGGCCTGGCCAGACTGGCCACACTCACACTGGCAGATTTGAGCACGGTAAGGTGTGAAAACGGCCACGGCCACGGCCAGATGGCCTAGTGTGAGTGCACCCTAAGAGGTCTCTAGGGGTCTGTAGGGGGTCTTTATGGTTCTATGGGGTCTTTAGTGGTCTGTAGGGGGTCTTTATGGTTCTATGGGGTCTTTAGTTCTCTGTAGGGGGTCTTTACGGTTCTAAGAGGTTTCTAGGGGTCTGTAGGGGGTCTTTATGGTTCTAAGAGGTCTCTAGGGGTCTGTAGGGGTCTTTATGGTTCTATGGGGTCTGTAGTGGTCTGTAAGGGTCTTTATGGTTCTAAGAGGTCTCTAGGGGTCTGTAAGGGTCTTTATGGTTCTATGGGGTCTCTAGTGGTCTGTACTAGGGGTCTTTAGGGTTCTATGGGGTCTGTAGTGGTCTGTAGGGGTCTTTGTGGTTCTATGGGGTATGTAGTGGTCTGTAGGGGTCTCTATGGTTCTATGGGGTCTGTAGTGGTCTAAAGGGGTCTTTGTGGTTCTATGGGGTCTGTAGTGGTCTGTAGGGGTCTTTGTGGTTCTATGGGGTATGTAGTGGTCCGTAGGGGTCTACGTGAGGGGGGGGGGGGGGGGGGGGGGGTGTACTGTGTACGTACGCTGATGTCCTCCAGGTTCAGCTCGTTGAGCAGCTGTCCGTGGCGGGTCCACATGATGGGGGGTCGCCCCTCCCCCGACACGGCACACGTCAGCACGGTGCTCTGACCCGCCGTTACCACGGTGACGCTCACTTCCTGGTCCTTCGGGAGGGTCAGCTGGTACACGTCTGGGAACACAAACCGTTCAGATTCACTCATCCATTCCAAGTGAAACACACATTGATTCATTGATCCATCAGGTGGGGTTAATGTGGGATTAAGGTGGGGTTAAGGTGGGGTTAAGGTTTGATGTGCCAAGCTTTTTTCCAAGCCGGTCTTGTGAGGTCTCTGGCTGTGAGTCCTCTGTCCTCCAATAACAGGAGACCGTCGTCTATAGTGTCGTTAACTCATAGCTCTTTGAAAAACAAGAGCTATGGAGCGCCATGAGAGAACCAGACGGGAACCAGGCAGGAACCAGGGAGGTTCAGCAGCTCTAGAACCAGGGAGGTTCAGCAGCTCTAGAACCAGGGAGGTTCAGCAGCTCTAGAACCAGGGAGGTTCAGCAGCTCTAGAACCAGGGAGGTTCAGCAGCTCTAGAACCAGGGGCCCAGTAGTCCTGGAGGGTATTATGACGAACATCTCAACGTTTTTCAGCGCCCGACAAGGCTGTCAGCACGGACCAATCACACATTTCCTTCAGGATCAATGAAGTATATTAAAAAATCTCTTCAACACCAACGGTGCGCTATTGGGTGCTCACACAGTCTGTAACGACCAGGTCAGGGTCTAGTGCGGTCTAGGCTACGTGTTGCTCCGTCTCCTTCAAACAGTCCTGTCCACAAATACCCCACTAACCCATAACAAGACATAGGAACATAGAACATGTTGAGGAACGTCCTAGGAACAGGGGGCCGGCGGGGTGGACCTCTGTGTTCTTATGACTTGACTAAACTGCTAACCTTCTCCTCAGAGTGAACTTCAAACGGAGCCTTTCATCCGGCCATCAATCTTTATATATTTATAAAAGTTTATAACTTATCGCAGTGTTACAGCAACGAGGCTTCAATGTTCAGATCATATCACAGCTTAGCCAAGCGCTTATTACCCAATCACAGCGCAGAACCCTGTCAGCTTATAACCCAATCACAGAGCAGAACCCTGTCAGCTTATTACCCAATCACAGCGCAGAACCCTCTCAGCTTATTACCCGATCTAAGTGCAGAACCCTCTCAGTGTCCCCTAATAGAAAAAGGGTGGAAGGTGTGTGTGGAAGATGTGTGTGGAGGTGTGTGTGGCAGGTGTATGTGTGTGCACGTACGCACCAGCGTGTGAGATTGGTGGTGGTGGAATCTCCTCGGTAATATCTCCCTCACCTCCCCCTCTCCCCCTCACCTACCCCTCTCCCCCCTCCTCCCCCTCTCTCCCTCACCTCTTCTCCCCCTCACCACCCCCTCTCTCCCGCATCTCTTCTCCCCCTAACCTCCCGCTCTCTCCCTCACCTCCCCCTCTCCCCCTCACCTCACCCTCTCTCCCTCATCTCCCCCTCTCTCCCTCACCTCCCCCACTCCCCCTCACCTCCCCCTCTCTCCCTCACCTCCCCCTCTCCCCCTCACCTCCCCCTCTCCCCCTCTCTCCCTCACCTCCCCCTCTCCCCTTCACCGTTCCAATTCCAGTCGCATAGAACTTTCTCCCTGACTCACCTCCTCTCCCCTCCCTCTCACCCCCTCACCCTCCCTCCCTCCCCACCTCCTCAGCCCTCCTCTGAGCTCCATTAGCAGAGATCCCGGGGGATTGAGGCAACATCGGCTCAGAGTCGGAGTTGGGGCTAAGGAACCTGATGTTAGATGAGGAGACGGTGTTGTTGGAGGAGTAGAGGTGGTAACCTCTACTCAGGTGAGGGTAACCTCAAGCTAACCACGTGACACAACCTCTAGCTAACCACGTGAAACAACCTCTAGCTAACCAGGTGACTTAACCTCTAGCTAACCAGGTGAGGTTAACACCTAACCACCACCCCCAGGGGTTAACCCTACGACTAAGAAGCAGCCATAAACCTTATCCGTCCCCCATGATGCAATGTGGCGCCATGCAACCGCCTCAGTCGAGGTGGACAACGGAGGCGGCGGAACCCATCCCTCATGTTTGGACAGTCTAATTAAACGACATCACTTCTCCTCCTCTCCCGCTGCCTGCATGAATAATGCATGACCATTAAAGTCTTAACTGGCGCCCTGACCAACAGCGGTGGCGGGGCGGCGCTCCCCACCGAGGTGTGAGCGTTTATGAGCCATGCGGCCGCGACGCTCACCGCCTCCTCCTGTCGTAGAACAACCCGACCCGGAGCGTCTCCCCGCTGACGGGGCCCGCTCTGCATCTGCATGATGCGTCCGTGCTTTATGGAGGTTTGTTACACTTTACGCCGGATAGATCCGTAAACTGGGTGTTAAAAATAGCAGTCTGCCCTCAGGCCCGGGCTCTGTCTGTGAGCGGCATTGTGTGGAGCGTCACGACTGAATTCATCTCTTTATGGTTCGTCATCTAAACAATAAGGATACCGTCTCTGGAAGAGGTTCAATTATTTCACTGCATGGCATTCCCCCGCACTAAAACACACTAGATAGAACACACTAGGACACACTAGGACACACTAGGACACACTAGAACACACTAGATCACACTAGAACACACTAGATCACACTAGGACACACTAGGACACACTAGAACACACTAGAACACACTAGATCACACTAGGACACACTAGGACACACTAGAACACACTAGAACACACTAGATCACACTAGGACACACTAGAACACACTAGGACACACTAGGACACACTAGGACACACTAGGACACACTAGACTGCTGGCTCCTCTCATCTCCTCTCCTGTCACCTCCTCTCACATTCTTTCACCTCCTCTCACCTCCTCTTACCTCCTTTCACCTCCTCTCCCCTCACCTCCTCTCACCTCAACACACCTCCTCTTACCTCCAATTGCCTCCCCTCTCCTACCCTCCTCCCCTCCTCCTGTCGCGGGCGGGTCTAGTTCTACGTTGAGGTTCTCATGTGTTTCTGCTGGTCTCCTCAGAGCCCGGCAGGCTGAGCCTCCCTCGCCGACGCTGCACCAGACAAAGGTCACGGTATCGAGCGGCTGAAATGTCAGCCGAGGGTCGTGAGGACGGAGAGCTCACGGCCCCGGACTGGAGACAGCTTCACAACTGTTTCCCTCACGGGCTAGAGACCGGGGGTTTGGCTCCCAGGACCTCCTGTGGCCCTGGTGCCTTGCTCCAGGGCACCCTTGGATGCAAGGTTGAGCCCCGCCGTCCTCTGTCACTTACCCGTCCTGGTCCAGAACACTGGGCCTCCAAACCGAGCTCACACCGGACTGAACCAGACCGGACCAGATGGAACCAGACTGGACCAGAAGGAGCCAGACGGAACCAGACGGGACCAGACCGAACCAGATTGGACCAGACCGGACCAGATGGAACCGGACTGGACCAGACCGGACCAGACGGAACCAGACTGGACCAGACCGGACCAGACGGAACCAGACCGGACCAGACGGAACCAGACAGAACCAGACAGAACCAGACTGGACCAGACGGAACCAGACAGAACCAGACGGAACCAGACTGGGCCAGACGGAACCAGACAGAACCAGACGGACCCAGAACGGACCAGATGGAACCAAACTGACCCGGACGGAACCGGACTGAACCAGTGGGAACCAGACGGAACCAGACCGTCTATGGGTCCTGTGGGGGTCCTGTGGGGGTCTGGGGGGGGGGGTCCTGGGGGGGTCCTTGGAGGGTCCTGTTGGGGGTCCTGGGGAAACTCACCGAAGGCGGAGTACACCTCCTGCAAGGTGAGGTGGGCGTCGCCGTCTGGGTCGTCGTACTTCAGGAGGTCGTAGAGCGAGCAGGTGGAGGTGAGCCTGGAGAGGCCCTCCTGTCGGATGACCTGAGGAGACACACAGCGGGGTCAGGGGTCAGGGGCAGACACCCAGGGGTCAGGGGTCAGAAACACACACAGCGGGGTCAGGAACACACACACACACACACACCAGGGTCAGGGGTCAGGGACACACACAGCGGGGCCAGGAGTCAGGGGTCGGGAACACACACACACACACACCAGGGTCAGGGGTCAGGGACACACACACACAGGTCAGGAGTCAGAAGATCGAGGAAGAGGAAGAGAAGGGATGGGGCGAGGAAGAGGAGGAAGAGGAGGAGACAGGATAGGAGTACTTGCGTCTCTATTTATACTAAGAATCACTGCAGAAGGAGGAAGAGAAGTGGACCGCCAGCAGCAGGAGGAAGAGGAAGAGGAGGAGGAGGAGCAGTAATCCCAGTCCAGCTGGGGGAGGCTGGAGGGGGCTGGAGGGGGCTGGCTGCAGCCGGCTCCGCCTCAAAGCTAAAGGTCATGTTCAATATTCAATATTCAGGCTCCAGGCTCCAGGGTTTTTTTTGTTGATTTTGCGTTTCTCTCGCCAAACATCGATTGGTTCCCTGGCTGACAGCCAATCAGCATGGAGGATTACGTAAACGACCCAGAATGAACCGGGGGGGGGGGGGGGGGGGGGGGGGGGGGGGATGGGATGTTGTGTCGCTGGAGTCGACACAACATCTCCTCTCAGCAGCGCAGACACAGAGGGAGGGCTTAAGAGACGCTGAAAGACCCCTCATCTCCAGAGAGGGGTCCCAATCCTCCAGGGTCAGAGTGGAGACTCCCCTCTGATACCTCTCCTTCACCCCCCTCTCTCCTCCCTCTCTACCTCCCTGTGTTGGTCCTCTCCTCCCTCCCTCCCTCCCCCTTCCCCCCATTTACTCCCTCTCCTCCCCTATCCTATCCTCTCGTCCCCTCCCTCCTTCCTCACCTCCCTTGTTGCCGTGTGTCAGCCATCAAAGCGACACATGATGACACTTCTAAAGCCCGCCCCTAAACGCTTCCCTGGTGGTTTATGGCGACAGACGTGTTTAGAGCGACACTCTGAAACATTTCAAAAGACGCTCGGTATTAAAGTGCTTTAGTATCCACCGTAAAATATCAGACTGGCTTCCCTTAATCACACAGAGGAAGAGGTCAGAGGAGCCCAAGAGGAACGGCTGTTAAGGTGCGTTCACAACAAACGCGAAGGGGCGACAAGATCCCATGCAAAGTGAACATATAGACGCGACTTGGGCGAATTATTCGCTAGAGAAAACCGGCGACAAACAAATTCGCTCAAGTTGAAATATTTCAGCTTTGCCGCGACATTGCCGTGATGACAGCCAATTACAGTCAACAACGTGGCAACTGAGTGACATGTGTAATGTAACAGCCAATCAGCGTTCAACCGGCCAACCGCTTCCTGCAGTGCAGTCCGGGTTGAACCCCAGCAAATTCGCCTGACAGAACTTGCACAGCGACAGTTAATGATTTGTCGCACGACAAAACTTGGGCGACAACGCGAACAGGTGACAAATGTGTCTTTTGGTGTGAACGCCCCTTTAGAACCGATAGGAGGGTTCAGCTATCAGTATGGTATAGTATAGTGGTTTATATATATATAAATCTATAGAAAATCCATAGCCTAATTTGAACGGCTGCGACATATATATATACATATATATAGGATGAGTATCCAGGTGTAGTAGGGACTCACCTGGGATATCTCCCTGCTCTCCACCTGCCCGTTGCTGTCGCTGTCAAAGCGTCGGAACATGGCGTCGACCAGCTGCCGCCTGGCCGCCATGTTGTCTGTGTGGGCGCCGGCGGGCTGGGACCCTAGGGACCGTCGCTCGTGGAGCTCCAGGACTTTGGTTTTCATCCTGCGGTAGTCGCCCAGCCGGCAGTCATCATCTGGGGAGGAGAGGAAGAGGTGAGCTCCGGGCCTCACCTCGTCTGGACCTCCTGGTCTAAGCCTCATTGGTCAGATTATTATAATTATACAACTTTATAACATGTATAATTATAATAATTAATTATAACATTTTATTCCACGGCTCTTCTCTATGCCGTGGAACTTGCATGGGCCCTTCGCAACTTCCGGCAGTGAATTATATTTGATAATTCACAGTTTCTACGTGTAATTGAACGCCGTCAAGGAAAGTGGATCTTTTGCCGTCTTTCGTACCACTCCGCAAGTAGTCCGGTAACTTGCAAACCCCAGCGTACTCGGTTGCTAAGCGACGTCAAGGTCTTTGGCGGACTATTTCTCAGCTGATCAACACTACGGATGCTGGTAACAAATAAATTGTAAAAAGACACACAGTGTGAAGTTATTTTTTCATTTTGGCACGTAGCTGTGTAATAAGCGGGATAATGTGTAAAACGTTGCGGTCGTTATCGAAAAAAAGCCCCTTCAGGGCAAAGCAAACCTGTTCGCCCTGTCTGGGTTTATTTTCCAGATATGACTGGCGTTCTGTACATTTACTCCCTTTTTTTTTTTTTTTTATTAAACATAATAACACAATGACACAAATATCTACAGACATGTACGAGAACAATAACAACAGACATTTGACAGAACACAACAAGGGATGGGGGAAGGGTGCAAGGATGACACCTTAAGATACATAGACATTACTTTGAACAGAAATATGATAGTGACTATTAATTCTCCAGCATAGAAGCTGCGCGCTCCATGCACATCAAGTCCTTATATCCCCTAAGCCATGTTTCCTTACTAAATCAATCCGTTTTGCGCTCCTTCCAATTTAGAAGGATGAGTCTTTTTGTGGCCAAACAGCCCAATGTCCAGCTCTGGACAGCAGCCCTCCCCACAACATTTTCTGGCTTAAGGCCCAGTAAGCATATGTTGGGACCAACTGGAATGTTTACATCTAAAGACTCTGACAAAAATGATATTACATCCAACCAGAGTGTTTTAACAGCTGGGCATTCCCATAGCAGGTGTAATAATGTGCCTCGCTTGCCACACTCATGCCAGCATAGAGGTTGATGTTTTTTCTCCATCTTGGCTTGTGTGACAGGGGTGATGTATGCCCTATTAAGAATTTTGAATTGTATGATTCGTAGTCTCACACATTTCGAGGAGTACAAAGCCGAATTCCAAACAGATTTCCATTCAGACGCAGACAAAGAAGTATTCAAATCATGCTCCCAGGCCAGCTGGACAGGAGAGTAGGCACTAGGGGCAGTCTTAGATAACAAACCATAAATATTAGAGACCACCCCTGAGGATAGACTTGCTTGTTTTAGACGCTGGTCTACTTCTGGACATGAAGAAGGTGTGGCTCCGTCTTTACATTTCTTACTAATAACCGCTGCCAGTTGGCCATAGGTAAGAAATGATGAATGTAAAAGACCATATTGATTTTTAAGTTGTTGAAATTGAAGGGTATGGTCTTTGTATATCTGTCCAACTGACATTATACCCGCCCTCTGCCAGATATTATTCCTTAGGGTACGTCCTCCTGCAGAGAGGATAGGGTTACCCCAAATAGGGCAAGATGGTAGAGAGAGCCCCTCAATGCCTAGTCTCCTGTGCAGTTGCTTTACGATAGAGCATGAAAACTGAATTATAATGTTATTCAGTAAGGGTGGTGGTTTTGGGCAGTACCACATTGATGCCAGGGTTATGTTTCCATTTTCAGGCATGACAGATTGCTCCAACCATTGCCAACTACCTATCGGAAAGTCATTATTATAGGCCCACGATAAGGGGTACTTTGCATTAAAAGACAAATAATACTGAAATATATCCGGAACTCCCAAGCCTCCCATTGATCTCGGGATAATTAATTTGTTGTACCCAATTCTGGGCTTTTTATTATTCCAAAGGAACTGGGTAAAAAGTGATTTAATATCCTTAAACCATTTTGGTGGGAATTTAAAAGGAATAGAGGAGATGATATGAGAGAGCCTTGGGAGAACATTCATTTTCAACGTTTCTGCTCTACCCCATAGAGAAAGGGGTATGGCCGTCCATCTACTGATGTCCTCTTTAATGGACTGGAAAATGCCAGGGCCGTTAAGGCTGAAGATTTTTGTAATAGGAGAGACAATGTTAATTCCTAAATATTTCATTCCATTTGTTTTCCAGATAAAGGGGGTATCAATTAGATCTGTACATTTACTCTTACATAATAACCATGTTGACCTCTGGGGGTAAAATTGTCTTTCACTCCTGAAGCCGTCCCTCCTTTCACAGCAGCTCAGATCCCTGGTGGGCCAGGATCCGGATGGACCAGGACCCTTATAGACCAGGTCCAACTGGGGCTTCCTAAGTCCTCTCTCAGGTCCTCCCAGTGATTCCTGCTGACTGGAGCTCAGTGCTTTTGGGATGCGGAGGCGATGGCTCAGATCTGTTTGGTAAGCAGACCGTTTGGTGCTGATGATCACACTGACATCTCCAACCTCTTACCCTCAGCTGATTTTTATTAAAGCGTTCATTTGAGGCTTGATTAAGCAGAGGGAAGTACACAATGCAAACAAGACGGCTGGTTTGTCCTCAACAACCGCTGCACATTATATCCTTGGAGATCTTAATACTACACAATCAACACGATGTGGTATAACATAATTAAATGTTGAAATCCTGCTTATTGCTCCTTGTACAAACGCTGGCTAGTAATTACCACTGGGTGTCTCGCTCTGTGCTGCTCGTTTCCAGCGCCTGTCTCTCATTGTCTGCATCACAACAACCTAGTCGACTGAGGCTCTATGGGGAATGAACCTTGATCTGCTCCCCGTGTTTCCTGCTCTGGAAAACACCTGAGGTGGAAAACACAGCAACAGGGCTCGGTGGTTCACAAGTGGCTCTCCAGGGGATTCACAACAACAACATGCTAAGAAGAGAAGCACCGTGTAGCCGTGAGAGAGAGATCAAGAACGGTGACACTTCCCTGATCCTGTTAGGACTTTCTGCTAATGATGCGCTTCTACTGGTTGAAGAGGCCAAGGCTTTGATGTTGAGTGAGATCTCTGGGGAGTCTCTGGGGTGAGGCGACACCTCAGGTTCACTCTGCGTTGACATGAGGCAACAGAACTGCATGGTTACAGGAAGATTCTGGAGTGAAAGCTGAGATAATCCACCTAGCATCATGTTTTCAGGATCAGCTGAGTGCCCTGAGAGGTCCTGCTGCTCCAAAGACTGGCTCCTCTACTGACCCCCTCACACTAGAAGGGTTAGCTACCTGACACTAGAAGACTGTGTTGTGTTGGGGCTAGCTACCTGACACTAGAATACTGTGTTGTCTTGGGGTTAGCTACCTGACACTAGAAGACTGTGTTGTGTTAGGGTTATCTACCTGACACTAGAAGACTGTGTTGTGTTAGGGTTATCTCCCTGACACTAGAAGACTGTGTTGTGTTAGGGTTATTTACCTGACACTAGAAGACTGTGTTGTGTTAGGGTTATCTACCTGACACTAGAAGAATGTGTTGTGTTAGGGTTATCTACCTGACACTAGAAGACTGTGTTGTATTAGGGTTATCTACCTGACACTAGAAGACTGTTGTGTTAGGGTTATCTACCTGACACTAGAAAACTGTGTTGTGTTAGGGTTAGCTACCTGACACTAGAAGACTGTGTTGTGTTAGGGTTAGCTACCTGACACTAGAAGATGATGTTGTGTTAGGGTTATCTACCTGACCCCAGAAGATGGTGTTGTGTTACGGTAAGCCACCTCTCATCATACACTGAGACATGCACACACTGACACCCACGCACTAAGTGGCGCACTGAGACATGCGCTGAGTGAAGCACACAACGTTGGGGATTAGACGACTATGTGGAACAAACATGAATCCAGAGAATGCCATTTAACAATAACGTTTTAATAATAATGTAATCGTCTGGCCACGTGCTGCCACTGGTTCAGTTTGGCTTCACGTCCCACAGGGAAACGTTTGACATTTGGAACGTTATTGGATTGATTCAATAGAGACAAACAACATGTCGACACTCATTGTCGATATGTCTAACCCGGACCCAAACCTCCATGCAGACGTTATCCACCATAATACTGTTAATAGTATTGATACGACTGACACTGCTGATGCTTAGACACAGATGGAGGCCAGTGTGTCCAGATTGGGACAGAGTTCCCACCCAATCTTGCAACAATGGCTCTAGAGCGCTACAGCCATTTTCACATATGTGTGTATTTCTTGTCTATGCACAGAGAACTGGTCTGCGGCTGAGCGCTCGGCTGGCTCCGGTGATTGTCTCGTTGGATTTGTCTCCAACCACCATCCTAGAAACCGTTCCCCAGAACTACATTCTCATTCCCCTTAAAGCCCAAACACCCAGACGCTGGGGAAATCCTGGAAATAGCTTTTCACCACAGAGGACTTCCAAAGCAGTTTCCAAACAGATTCAACATTCTCATTAACTTGTCTGCTTGGGGTTAAGGTAACAGCTTAATTCTCTACATTCCCCTCAGACAAACACAGTCATTTCACTTCAAACATTCAGCTCTTGCTAGAAGCAGAGATTTCCTTTAACTCCTGCTACCAGTAGACATAAGAACCCATACAACAGTCGACATGACACGGACCTCCTCTCCATAGGTCAGTAGACAGAGGACCTCCTCTCCATAGGTCAGTAGACAGAGGACCTCCTGTTCATAGGTCAGTAGACATGAGGACCTCCTCTCCATAGGTCAGTAGACAGAGGACCTCCTCTCCATAGGTCAGTAGACAGAGGACCTCCTGTTCATAGGTCAGTAGACATGAGGACCTCCTCTCCATAGGTCAGTAGACAGAGGACCTCCTGTTCATAGGTCAGTAGACAGAGGACAACCTGTTCATAGGTCAGTAGACAGAGGACCTCCTCTCCATAGGTCAGTAGACAGAGGACCACCTCTCCATAGGTCAGTAGACAGTAGGGATGGGCAAAATGATTATTTTAGTTTTAGTTTTTATTTAGTTCTTTCAATTCAGTTCACTATAACGATTCGTTCGTTTGATTTGTTCGTTTGATTTGTTCGTTACGTAGGATTACGTCATTTTTCAGGGAATCTCACAGGTGTCTGCCCCCCTCCCCGCGAGACGTCCCCTAGCATAATTTAAGCGGCTTCTAGGCTCTACCCCGCGTGAAAATCGACAAGATATACTATATATTACAACCAAACGTCCCACCAATATTTATACCACTTGCTTACTCTCTATATTTCATTCATGGTTTTATCTTTTTTTTGCTTTACATTTAATTCTTCATTATTCAGGCATTACAGAACTTTCATGGTGATAAATAAAAAATACGAACTGCAGTTTAATATCTTTGTTTGTTCTTGAATTGACGTAGAATTGAGCAAAGACTCCTGGGATTGGGAAATGCGTTTATCTAATAAACAGATGGAGGTCAAGTCTATTTTCGGAAATGTAGGGGGATATATGAGTGGCCCCACGTCGAATGGTATGACCCAAGATACGTCAGACAGAGAAAGCGCGCAAATTCGACGGTACCACCTTCTCATTTGTTTACCCAGGTGCCATGGCAACACCATTGCTACCTCTCATTGGCTGAATCTTTGCGAAAGTTGTAGACTCAATCGATATAAGGTCGCGGGGAGGCGAAGCTCTGTTCGTTTGTATATTTTATTTGCGTGACCATATTTTTGTTTTATGTTAAAAAAAAAGAATCAAAGAATCAGTTCTTCTTGTTTTGGGGAACCAGTTCTTGTCGTTCACGTTCGGGATTCGTTCGTTGTGAACGAATCGGTCGCGACCGACTCATCCCTAGTAGACAGAGGACCTCCTCTCCATAGGTCAGTTAACAGATCACCTCCTCTCCATAGGTCAGTAGACAGCGGACCTCCTCTCCATAGGTCAGTAGACAGCGGACCTCCTCTCCATAGGTCAGTAGACAGCGGACCTCCTCTCCATAGGTCAGTAGACAGCGGACCTCCTCTCCATAGGTCAGTAGAGAGTGGACCTCCTCTCCATAGGTCAGTAGACATGAGGCCCTCCTGTTCGTAGGTCAGTAGAGACATGTGAGGACCTCAAATGTCCTGAAGGAGGTTCTGTGAACTCGTCTGGTGGCGCTGGTTTCTCTCTGGGAGTAAGTTTCTCTCTGCTCCCAGTACTCCCAATGCTCCCAGTGTCACCACAGCCGCCTGAACGCCTCCTCTGTTATAGGATCTATTAATTATGCTAAGAAGAACACAAGAACACCGGACCAGGCTGGTCTCTGTCTACTGGTTCAATAGGTGTATCTTTGACCAGGTGTAACTCTACCGGACCAGGTGTAACTCTATTTGACCAGGTGTATCTCTGGAGGAGAGATGACATTTACTGGACCAATAAGAGCCAGCGGTTTAATGTGTGACGACTTTCGGTTTCCTATTTCACAAAGCTAAAGTTTTCTGACAATAATAAAACAAAAACAACTCCATAAGTAAAAATAAAAAATAAAAAAAAGAAACAACAAGGCACGAAGACAACACCCCTCCATCTGTCATTCATATTAGGACGCTGATCAGGATTCAGTTTGTTTCTCGTCAGACTCTCTCTGCTCTGTCTGCTCACCGCAGAAACATCCCCTAGATATGGAGTCATTATCCACATGGAGAGATGAACGTCATTTCATTTCACATCATAAGTCCTCATTTAGATATGTTCCCAGATCCAAACCAGCCCCCATCCCCCCCCCCCTCCTGGATGGGGTGCAGCTGAAACCTGCAGGGAGTCCTCCTCTCAACTGCTCCACCAAGAAGAGCTTTTATTTTGAATTATTTATGTAGAAACAGCAGACCGGAGCCGAGCTGGGAGCCGGCCCCAACCAGACACACCTCCTCTCTCTCCTCTCCTCTCCCTCCTCTCCTCTCCTCTCTCTCCTCTCCCTCCTCTCACTCTCTCTCCTCTCCCTCCTCTCCCTCCTCTCCTCCCCTCTCTCTCCTCTCCCTCCTCTCACTCTCCCTCCTCTCCCTCCTCTCCTCTCACTCTCCCTCCTCTCTTCTCCTCTCACACTCCCTCCTCTCCCTCCTCTCCTCTCCCTCCTCTCACACTCCCTCCTCTCCCTCTCCTTTCCTCTCATCTCCTCTCCCTCTCCTTTCCTCTCATCTCCTCTCCCTCCTCCCTCTTCTCTCCTCTCCCTCTTCTCCCTCCTCTCCCTCTCCCTCCTCTCACTCTCCCTCCTCTTCCTCCTCTCCTCTCCCTCCTTCCAAGTAATGAATCACAGGTTACCTATTCACCCTCCTCCCAAACCCCTCGACAGAACATCACGAGTTCACAGCCTCCTGCAGTGTCGATGTGTAGCATCATGAGCTGGAGTAAATAAACGCCTGGACACAGAGCTTGATACATGAGCAGTAGTTAATAAAGGACTGGAAACAGAGCTTCATACATGAACTGGAGTTAATGAAAGATTGAACAGAGCTTCATACATGAGCTGGAGTAAATAAAGGACTGGACAGAGCTTCATACATGAGTGAGGTCTTCAGGTCCTAGGAGGACATTCGGACTCTGGCGCCACGGCGACCCCGCGGGCGGCCACGCCCCCTGGCAACCTCCGATTTTAGAGGACCCAGAGACACCTGCGGTTGCCGCTGAGTGGTCGCCGTGGAAACGGCCCCTCGGGTCATGGTGGAGGGGAGGGGTCGGTCTGTAAACAGGTGATCAGCAGGCAGCCGGGCCTCGCTGGGCGTCGGGGGGCTCGTTAGCGGGACCACGGGGTGTGGGTGAGGAGATATGTGGGGGGAGTAAGGGTGAGCCCCAGCGAGACCCCCACCCAGCAGACCGACGCCTCGCACGTCACCTGACCCAGAGCTCGTTAGCACTAATTGGCCGCTTGCCTCTCTTGAGGGTGGGCGCTTATTATGGGATGCAGCAGAGAGCATCTCTATCGCTGGGGAGACGGTGAACTGTAAAATTAAAATGATACGCAAGGAGGAGCAGACTTCAGACTGTTGATGTGTTTACTAGGGATCAGGGGCGCCCCCACGCTGGAGACACACCCTCCTGCTGGGGGCCCTGCTGGGGCTCAGACTCAGAGCAGAGAGCCGGATCTCTCCTGGAGGACGGTGTTCACTAGCGACCCCAGACCTCATCAATAATCACCCAGCGGGGGTTTGATGATGACTAGTTTGCGTGTTTGTTTCCCGCCTGCTGACTAGAGGACACGTCTCGTGCTGACATTCAAACATGTCCGGTGTCAGATGGCTGTGGCCTCATGTGACACAACATGTTAGACAACATGGTACACAACATTTTCTGCACACATCATGTCGATGTTTCCTAGCCTGAGGGTGTTCTGTGCACTCTGTGGCCACATGATGAGGTCATCGTGATGAGGTCCCCGTAATGAGGTCATCATGATGAGGTCACCATGGTGAGGTCATGAGAACCTTTGACCCTAGGATGAACCACCTAGTGATGACCTTTGACCCTAGGATGAACCACCTAGTGATGACCTTTGACCCTAGGATGAACCACCTAGTGATGACCTTTGACCATAGGATGAACCACCCAGTGATGACCTTTGACCCTTTAATCACCCCAAATTCAGGTTCTCAAACCGGTTCCGTTCAGGATTCAAGGAACCTACTCTCCAGCAGACCCGCCGGTCTCCACCGGTTCTGAGCAGAACCGTTACTCGAGATGATAGGCTGAGAAGGAGGACACGCCCACTGGTGGTAACGATACCAGATGATAGGCTGAGAACGAGGACACGCCCACTGGTGGAACCGCGCCCATATGATAGGCTGATGCTGCGTTCAAGTATTCTCTGCGAACCGACTCGGATCTCGGATCTGACGCCACGCCCACACTTCAAGCGTTTTATTATTTTCGCTCGGTCGTTGGAGGAAAACATGGACCCCACCCGGAAAGCTGTTGTCGCGGTAGCATTGGCAGAGGACCAGGCGTTTCAAAATAAGTAGGCTATAGGCCATAGGCAGAGATACGGACGCAGTAAGGTATTGCAGTAATACGAGTAATTGAAATTGCCATCTAAACCACCAAAGTTGTCCAAGCACAATAAAAATAGTTCATACTTCAAGTGAAATGGCCGCAGCCATCTTGAATTCTGTCTCGGAACTTTGCTCGGTCACCACTGAGTTCAACCGAGATGGCGAGTTCGCCGTCCGAGGAAAAGGGGCGTGTTTGTGCGTGTCGCTAGGCAACGTCCTCGGACCTCCGAGACGGATGGATAGTAAAACGCAGCATGAGAACGAGAACACGCCCACTGGTGGTAACGATACCAGATGATAGGATGAGAACGAGGACAGGCCCACTTGTGGTAACGCTACAAGATGATAGGCTGGGGATGAGGCCACCCCCAGACAGACAGGTGTTTAGACAGACAGTAGTTCAGACAGACAGGTGTTCAGACGGACAGGTGTTCCTACCAGACAGACAGGTGTTCAGACAGACAGTTGTCCTACCAGGACACAGACAGGCGGGCAGACAGACAGGTGTCCTACCAGGGCACAGACAGGCGTTCAGACAGACAGGTGTTCAGACAGACAGGTGCCTTACCAGGGCACAGACAGGCGTTCAGACAGACAGGTGTTCAGACAGACAGATGTTCAGACAGACAGGTGTCCCTACCAGAGGACATTCAGGTGTTCAAACAGACGGGTGTTGAGACAGGTGTCCTACCCTTGTAGAAGCAGTCCTGGCTGTGTGTGATGGTAATGTGGGCGTGGGTGAGACAGGCCGCCCGGTGCAGCTCGCAGTGGTTCCGGTACAGCGTCCCGTCGGAGCCGCAGACGGGCTTGTAGTGCGGCCGGCAGCGCTCCAGACAGCCGCAGGTCGCGGGCCCGCCCCCCGGGGCGGCCACGCAGTGCCGACCTAGCCCGCACGACTGCTGCTCACACGGCCCGCCGTAACCCTGGGGACCTGCGGACACAGGGTCACCATGGAGACCTCATCAGCCTCATCACCAAGGACACAGGGTTACCATGGAGACCTCATCAGTCTCATCAACACGGACACAGGGTCACCATGGAGACCTGATCAGCCTCATCACCACGGACATAGGGTCACCATGGAGACCTGATCAGCCTCATCACCACGGACACAGGATCACCATGGAGACCTCTTCTGATAGGTCGGCACAGGGAGGAAAGGTTTTCAATTGCATGGTACAGAAGATTACTGTAAAGGAACACCGAGGACAAGATCGATGGAGATGATGACGATAAGAGAAATATGGGGGAGAGAGAGATAGAGAGTCAGAGAGACAGAGAGAGAGGGAGAGAGAGAGAGAGAGAGAGAGAGAGGCAGAGAGGCAGAGACGGAGAGACGGAGAGAGAGAGAGAGAGACAGAGAGAGAGGTGCAAAGAAGCAGAGAGGCAGAGAGAGGGAGATAGAGAGAGAGAGTTCTGGTGTTGTTGAGCAAGCAGGAAACACGATAAGCACTTAAGGCCCGTATCAGGATTAAATGTGTCTGCTGCTCCGGTACTGGGATCAGGTTTAGTGAAGACATCCCGGTACTGGGATCAGTATCAGAGGTGCAGAGGAGGAGGAGGAGGAGGTGAGGAGGAGCGGAGTCGTTTTCAGACTAGATGGTTACTCGTAGCTCCTCCCAGCCCCCAGCCCTGTATGTCCATTCTGTGTTTTCCACCTAATTGATTAACCTAACTAATCAGTCGTTAGGTGATTGATTGGTGGGGCTGTAGCGGCACCCAGCCTGGTGTGGTCCAACTGACCAGAACACATCCACCACCAGCAGCCTGGTCCTTTTGACCAGAACACATTCTACTGACCAGAACACATCCACCACCGGCAGCCTGGTCCTACTAACCAGAACACATCCTACTGACCAGAACACATCCACCCCCACCAGCCTGGTCGTACTGCCAGCTCCGGTCTCTCCTCTCTATGAGGATCTATTTGTGGTCTCTCTTCGGTGGGTGATGGCTACTTAAGGTCTAAATGTTTGATGACTTCTCCTCCGCCACGATGAGTCCATCATGGAGTCGCTCTCTGACTCATGAAGACACAGGAGCCAGAAGAACAAATCAGAGAGCGAGAGAGAGAGAGAGAGAGAGAGAGAGAGAGAGAGAGAGAGAGAGAGAGAGAGAGAGAGAGAGAGAGAGAGAGAGAGAGAGAGAGAGAGAGAGAGAGAGAGAGAAGGAGAGAGATCTCATAATACATCCTTTACAGTAGAGGACAGAGGACTCATTAACCCAATCTCTTTATGAGCAGTGTTTCACTCCTTTAGTCGAGGCTTCCTGCTGCTGAGCCTTCCTGGGGTCTTCTGACAGCAGCTCATTACTCCATGAGTTATTAGTCCAGTTCTGATCCTGTGAGGCACTAAGCCCTCGAGTCTATAGAGAACTCATCTGCAATCACATCAGACCCATTTACAATCTGAATGAGAGCATCAAAGGTCTGTTAAATGTTTCAGTCCACTGAGGTGGGCCATGGTTTTGTCTGTCTGTCTGTCTGATCCAGGAAGTTATGTTCTAGAGAAGGAACAAGGCCCAGAGCACCAGATCAGCCTGTGCTAGAGCAGGGAAGAGACTTCAGGAAGCAGACATCACACCTCTGTAGTTTCCCCCTGACAGCTGGTTTCCCTGAGCTGTTCACCCTCCAGAACCTGGCCTTACCTTACTCCATCATGGGAGGAATCATAAGATACATGTCTTCAAGTAGTTGCTACTTAAGAGTGCTGCTAATCAAGCTTAGAAAGATATCTAAAGGCCAGCTAGCTGTCTACTAACTTGGGGTTAAACTCAAAAGGCATCCTGCGTGTATAATGCTGTATGTAGCAGTAGAGCTAGCTAGTAGCTAGATTCAGCTAGCTGCAGCTAACTCTGGGGTTAAACTCTAAAGGCATCCTGCATATATAAAGCTGTATGTAGCAGTACAGCTAGCTAGTAGCTAGTATCAGCTAGCTGTCTCCTAACTCTGGGGCTAAACTCTAAAGGCATCCTGTGTGTATAAAGCTGCATGTAGCAGTAGAGCTAGCTAGTGGTCCGCTAACTCTGCTGTTAAACTGCTGTTAGAAACAGAGAATAAATCAGAGCCACAAGTCTCAGGATCACAGGAGAGAACAGAACAGAATGTAAACCATTATGTCTGGTCCCTAAAACATTCATCATCCTCAACTCGCTGTAAAACTCTCCAATTCCAGCAATTGTACAACTGGGGGTCATGAATATTCAGCAAATGCAAATATTGACTTCTCTAGTGCACAGCGGCTCAGCGGCGGTGGCTTCCCACCGCTGGTTCACATCTCAAACAGGAACTCCTTGTTAGGAACCCGTCCCTCAGGGCGCAACGAAGGAGTAGACCTTTAACCAGCTCACGGACGGTACTGGGAGCAGACCTCCCATCACACCTCAGCCTCCTGTCTGATGGGACCGGCTGGTGGATGTGATGTCAAAAATCACCGGGGAACCGCCCACCTCTCTGTCCCTCTCTCCCAGAGACTCGCGACCAATCAGACCCCCAGACCCGGTCCCTCAGACCCCCAGGTCCTCCGCCACAAGACCCTCAACGGACCCCCTGACCCCGATCCCTCAGACCCCAGCCCCCCTGGTCCCTGGCTGGTCCAGGGGGTCTGGGACCTCTTCAGGGTGCTGGGTCCCAGCCTCCACTCCCTGGTGCAGCTCGGGGCCCGGTTTCCCAAAACCTAAAGCCTTCTTTAAGGCCTGATTCCACCGGACGCGTTACGGCAGCGTTACGGCTGCGGCACGTCTTGGCCGCGGTCACCGCAGCAGATAGGTTCCGCTCTAATCAATGAGACCATTTCCACCGGGCGCGGCTGCGGAACGTCTCAGCAGCGTCCCAGGAGCGGCTCGCCGTGCCGCAGCGCTATCATTCCGTAGCATTTCTATTTTTGCCGCAAGCCGTTGCTGAACCGCGTCATTTTCAACAGAGCAGATCGAGCAGGGCAGGAAGTGAAAAAGTAAAAGCCATAGAGCATCCGGTCAATTTTCAAAATAAAACACAATACTCAGCTCATGTAGCCTATCACAACTACACATCAACATTATTACGCCATGACCGGTGGCACCAGGTCAGCAGTCAATCAATCAAAGGGTCTCAGAGGGTCGGCAACAAGGACGACGAGAGACTCATTGTCGAAGTTCAGCAACATGAAGTCATTTATGCACCAAATCATCCTTTTTATAAGGGCAATGGCCGGAAGGACAAAGCGTGGCATTTAATTGCAGTCGTTTTGATAGTGGAAGTTGAGTACATTAGGTTTAGGATTATCGTGTGATCTCGTGATCTCGCGTGAATACGGCTGGCTCGCAAACGCGCCTGGTGGAAATGCAAGCAGGGCAGAGTCGCAGCCGTTCTGTGCCGCAGCCGTAAAAGCCGATCCATACCTCTGGATCCGGACGAAAATCGTCCGTCGCCCCAAACGTTGCCCCCGGAACTACCCTTCATACCTCTGTCTGGTTTCAGCGTTGTTATGGATGTTACGCAATAAATCCTCTAGAGAGCAGTGACTGTCGTTTCACAAATTAACGGCATCGACAATCGCAAATATGACATCTGTAGAGATGATTTTGCTTTGCGTCATCCGAAATCGGCAAAAAAAAGTGCAAAAAGTGTGCTGTGGCATGTGACACCCCTCACCAACCCGCAGATGATCTCCTCAAAATGTTGTTAAATGACCAGTTACAACTCATTGCCAAAGCAGGGGAACAATAACAATAAACAATAAAATAAAAATGTCAGGTATATAGTATAATATAAGTACAAAACGTCAAATACAATATATATATATATAATATACATATCAGATATTATACGACTCTATCTATTTTCGCGAATGGTCTGACTTTTAACTCTATACTGCCGCCTCGATTTCCGGTGGTATTGCTCCGGTTCTCCCGGAGCACTCCGGATTCGTAAGCTCAGAGGCGACGGACCCATTTACGGATGAAACACCTCCGGGAGCGGACGAAACGGTCCGTATCCGTATTTACCGTAGGGCGTAAATGGGTCTTTAACGCGGCCGTAACGCGTCCGGTGGAATCCCCACGTTACGCTACTTCATTCGTAACCTCTATTTTAAGTTCTACCTTAACATTTCGCGTGTTTCCTGAAACCTTCTTTGCTATGAATCTCTTTCGTACGTCGTCCGTTGGTACGGTTGGTCTGAAGCGCTCATAGAACTTTCTTAGCTCTACCCATAGTGATGTTTCAGCTCCTGACACTAGCCACCGCAACTGTACAGTAATCTTTAGAAGTCCCCGTTGCGCATGGAACTGCCATATTGGCAGTGTTGTGTTTCACCAATGGTTGTAAGTAATTCATGAAGAAAATAATTGCTGGAAACACATAAGCACGAAGTAAAATGTGCATGCATTTCATCATAAGGCTAAGCTTTAGCCTATTCAACATCAGAAGTAGCCTAGGTATATTAGAGTGTCATTTAATTAGCCCATTTAGGCCTAGGTAGCAGGATAGATATGCAGGATAGCAGGATAGGCCACATTTTTTAATTGTTCATTCCAAGTTTGCATCCATAGCCAATTGAGGCATAATTAAACGGCATGTTTGAATTAAGGAGTGTAATTATGGATACAATTGCCTCAATCTCCTCTGCTGTTTCTATATTTTCGATATATTTTTTAAATCAGTGTAGGCTATGCTAGTATGTTCGCCCGTAGTTAAATAAATGTTTAGGCCTCCTAGAAGGATTTCGAGCAATGTTTTATTCGCAGAGACTGAAATAATTTTTACAATGCTGTCATGCACCTGCGCATGAAATGGAAAATCCAACTCTGAGCAATCTATTTCAGCACTTTCTTTCTTGACAGCGCCGTGTATGAACGACGTAAGGAGTCTTTCCTTAAGAAGACTCCTAAGAGACCGTTCGGGAACCACGCCTATAGACACTTTGATAAGTCTAAACGTAGGAGTGCTTGTAGCGCGCTAAGGTGGACATTATCGGGAAACCAGGCCCTGCCCACTGGGTTCAAGGCCTCCTCCTGTACTCAGAGCTCCGCCTCTGCTCTCTCTTCTGTATTCATGCCTTCACGGCTTCTTGACAAACTCCCAGCGAGGCGCAGCGTTCAGTGACCCCTGGGCGGGTTATATTTAGCCTGGCTGGGAGCTTGCAGCCTTGATAGAGGCTCCCTGCGTGACGAACTTCATTAACACGTACAGTATGGGAGACATTAGTAATTAAAGTGGGATGAGACAGCACACACTGCAGGGAGCCATGCCATTGTCCCTGCTACAGTTCTCCTCCCTCCTCCAATTCTCTTCTCCCTTTCTCTCCTCCTCTTCTTCCTCCTCTGCCATCTCATGTCTCATGCCATCTCTTTCCTCTCTCCTCTCTCCACTCCTCTCCTCTCCACTCTCCCCCTTCTCCTGCTCTCTACTCTCCTCTCTCTCCTCTCTCCACTCTCCTCCTCCCCTCCTCCTCTCTCTCCTCTGCCCTCTCCTCCTCTCTCCACTCCTTCTCTCTCCTCTCTCCACTCTCCTCCTCTCCTCCTCTCTCCTCTCCCCTCTCCTCCTCTCTCTCCTCTCTCCACTCTCCTCTCCTCCTCTCATCCTCTCTCCTCTCCCCTCTCCTCCTCTCTCTCCTCTCTCCACTCTCCTCCTCTCCTCTTCTCTTCTCTCCTCTCCCCTCTCCTCCTCTCTCTCTCCTCTATCCACTCCTCTCCTTTCCACTGTCCTCCTCTATCCTGCTCTCCCCTCTCCTCCTCCTTAAGGATTTGAATGTTCCTCTTGTGTGGGGAGATATTTGTTGGTACATGAGTGGGCTGCAAGCAAACATGTGGTTGTGTAAAATAACCGCACAATAGAATATGTAGGAGAACCCTTCTTCATTTTGGGTTTAGCAATCAAAGTTGAAAATGAAAATTTAAGTCCCACAGAAAATTGCCTTATGTATTGTAAACCCGTGGAAATCTTTCTCTCTTTTCTTGTGCAAATAACATCGCAGCTCCTCAAATCTTTCATGTACACTTTGAAACTCTCTAGTCGTCGTGAGAAGGGGAGGATGCAGTATTTATGGAGAGGAGGAAGATCTGCTGAACGCCTCGTTTCAAACCTATTCTAGGTTCATATCGATACATTATTCATCACTTCATAATGGACATGCTCCAAAGTATGGGATTCTCTGACATAACCAACCAAGGAAGGGATTGCTTGGTTAGGGTTCATGGGGAAGCAATGCATCATGGGATACGTCCATGGTTTAAACCCCAGAGTCGTCTTTTTGGGAAGTAACGGTTCATGACATGTAGGTCTTTGCCCCTCATGGAGGACCAGGTCTTTGTCCCTCATGGAGTGATGAGGCTCAGGTGATGAGGCTCTGGTGACGCGGCTCTGTTAACGAGGCTCTGGTAACGAGGCTCTGGTAACGAGGTTCTGTTAACGAGGCTCTGGTAACGAGGCTCTGTTAACATGGCTCTGGTAACGAGGCTCTGGTAACGAGGCTCTGGTAACGAGGCGCTAGTAACGAGGCTCTGGTAACTAGGCTGTTAACGAGGCTCTGGTAACGAGGCGCTGGTAACGAGGCTCTGGTAACGAGGCGCTGGTAACGAGGCTCTGGTAACGAGGCTCTGTTAATGAGGCTCTGGTAATGAGGCTCTGTTAACGAGGCTCTGGTAATGAGGCTCTGTTAACGAGGCTCTGGTAATGAGGCTCTGTTAACGAGGCTATGTAACGAGGCTCTGGTAACTAGGCTCTGGTAACGAGGCTCTAGTAAGGAGGCTCTGGTAACAAGGCTGTTAACGAGGCTCTGTTAATGAGGCTCTGGTAACAAGGCTCTGTTAACGAGGCTCTGGTAACGAGGCTCTGGTAACGAGGCTCTGTTAACGAGGCTCTGTTAACGAGGCTCTGGTAACAAGGCTCTGGTAACGAGGCTCTGGTAACGAGGCTCTGGTGATGAGATTAAGCCAGTGATTGACTGAAGACGAGGAAACAGGAAGACTTACTGTTAATCCTGAGGGCAGCAGAGGTCCCGTCCTACAAGGGAGAAGAGAGAACAATGCTTAGAACTCGGACTCATAACAAACTACATCAACATCAGTGAGGTTCAACCACAGGCCCACGTCAGGTGATCATGACGAACTCATTAGAGCTGAGCCTGGTTCACCAGGGTCAGAGGTCACAGGTCAGGTCTGGTCACTCGTAGGTAAGTCCACGGCAACACACTCCACCAGAAAGACGCCTCAAGGCTCCTCAGACCGGACGCAGGGTGTTGGGATGTATTGTGTATTTGTGACACATTGACTGGTCCCTTCTGCCATGCAGGAGGGCTCCTGAGGGTGTGTGCAGCCTGACCAGCCCCAGAGTCAAGTCAGACCAGTCAACAATCCACACACGGCCCCTGGGTGGTGCTGGACTGGGTGGTGCTGGACTGGGTGGTGCTGAACTGGGTGGTGCTGGACTGGGGGGTGCTAGACTGGGTGGTGCTAGACTGGGTGGTGCTAGCCCTGATGCTGCTAGCCCTGATGCTGCTAGCAACAAGGCTGCTAGCGCCGGTGCTGCTAGCGCTGAGGCTGCAAGTCCTAAGGCTGCGAGCCCTGAGCCTGCTAGCGCTGTTGTTGTGTTTTAAGAGGAGAGCTGGGGGACCCCAAGCAGAGCTCCGCCTCTGGATGTCTGGAGGCTCCTCCCCCTCGCGGTTGGTGTATCTGGTGTTGATGTTGACAATGTGTCAGGGGAGATGGGGATAATAATCGTTATGTCATCGGTTTAAATAAGGCTTTCCCTTCTCAAGGATTACATTGATCTCTTCTGTCAGTCTGGTTTTTTCTCTGTACCGAGGATCCACTGCATGGTTAGTGGGGGGTTGGTTAGTGGGGGGTTGGTTCGTGGGGAGTTGGTTAGTGGGGGGTTAGTTAGGGCTGAGGGGACAGGGGCTGGTGGTTAGTGCGAGGTTGGTATGGGGTTAGCAGGGACGGCTGGTATAAATGGGCTAACAGGGCTAAGCCCTCCCTACCTTTTACAGTAAAAATGAAAGAATATTATTAAAAACCTTCGAACATATAATAACCCAACATGACGTTAAAAGTGTGCAGAGAAAGTTGCCCCTCTCCCAGCTGCATTTCAGTGACAGGCAGTAACAATAAGGTTCTCTAAGGAATCGGAAATGATAAAAAAAATTGTTGCATACAACATTGCCAAAGAGGAGTTGCCATTCAACAAATTTAAATACGAAATTATTCTCATGAAGAAAAATGGATTAGACGTCAACCCGACGTATAGCAATGAGATGGCATGTGCACAATTCATTGCGATAATAGGTGACACCTTAAAGCAAAAGACAGCTGCGGACGTCGGAAACGCCACATACATGTCCTTCATGATTGACGGCGACACAGACGTCTCTACCAAAGAGTGGGTGTGATCGTCTACAGCCGCATTTTGCGCAAAGGGAGACCGGTCAACATTTTAATTGTTTAATACTTTAAGCACAAAAAAAGTTTTATTTTACCTAATGGTTTAGTTCGAAATGTTCAATTTCAGCTCAGTGAAGCACTTTAAACACCTTATTTTTCTTTTTATTTATAATTGTGCTTCAAATAAAGACACGCATTTCTCTACACCTTATTCTTGTTTAAAAATCATTCACATTATATGAAAGTTATGAACAGAGATATAAAGATGACCTCATGGCGTCTGGAGCCCTGTGAAGTATTGATAAATGTAATGCATTCGTTAGCCCACCCACACAAAATCACCACCAGCCGTCACTGGTGGTTAGTGGTTAGCAGGGGGTTGGTTCGTGGTTGCTGGTTAGAATCCCTGATCTCCCATCAGAGCTTCGTGGTTTAGGAGGAGCAGGCAGGAGAGATGGCAGACTGCTTTGCATAAAGCTCACACCTGATTGGCTGGAGGAGAGAATTACCCAGAAGCCCTCGGAAGCTCCAGCTCTGAGAGTTAGACAACAGGATGATCACCTGACCAGCATGACTGGATAGTCTCTCTCTCTCTCTCTCTCTCTCTCTCTCTCTCTCTCTCTCTCTCTCTCTCTCTCTCTCTCTCAGATTAGTGTTAATCTAGATTTGCTCCATCCAGGCTGATCTGTCCTGTCCTCCATTTTGTCCTGTCCTCCCCCTCCTCAGGGTCTGAGAGCTCCCCACAGAACTGTCTGTCTGTCTGCTGTCTCTAGAGCAGCCTTCATGATGAAGGGGTTGTTTCTAGAGCTTCACGATGAAGGGTTGTCTCTAGAGCTTCATGATGAAGGGTTGTCTCTAGAGATTCACGACGAAGAGCTGTCTCTAGAGCTTCATGTCCATGATGATCTCTAGACCCAAGATGATCTCTAGACCCAATGGGCATGGCGCCACATGGCCTATCATGGGAATCAGGGGAAGCAGGGGTTATTAATCTTCATGTAACCGGGAAGTTCTTAGGGTAGTTTGAGAAGTTGGGACACATTCGAAACAGAAATATTAAAATATTAATAACAAGAAGCTGAGCTCTGAACAGAAATCTAGTTTGCTATGGAACTCCCTAAGCTGGGTTCAAGTGGATGAGATGAGCCTCTCTATCTCTCTCTCCCTATCCCCTGCTCTATCTCCCTCTCTCTTGGTTTATCCCTCTATCCTCGCTCTCCCTCTCTCTCTTCATCCCTCTATCTGCCCATCTCTCTATCCTCTCTCTCTCTCTCTCTCTCTCTCTCTCTCTCTCTCTCTCTCTCTCTCTCTCTCTCTCTCTCTCTCTCTCTCTCTCTCTAAGAGCCTTGCGATTGGAGGGATCACGACACAAAGTGCCATATTTCACTGTTAGTACCCGGAGAGAAGAGAGGAAGGAATGGAGAGAGTTTACCTCCGCTCGCCCCTCTCTCCCCTCTCTCCCCTCCCTCCCCCCACACCCTCTCTCCCCTTTCTCCCCTCTCGTCCCTCTCGCCCCTCTCTCCCCTCTGTCCCCTTTCTCCCCTCTCGCCCCTCACATCCCTCTCGTGCCTCTCTCCCCTTTCCCCCTTTCTCCCCTCTTGCCCCTCTCTCCCCTCTCTCCCCTCTCTGATGAGAGGAGAGGAGATGAGATCGGAGGTCCTGGTCTTAAGGTAAGGATATTCATCTGCTCTGTCATGTCCTTCTGACTGAACACCCGCTTATCAGGCTAAACACTCATCCCTCTCTCTCTTCCTCTCTCTCTCTCCCTGCCTCCCTCCTCCCCCCTCCCCCCTGCTGTGGTCTGTTATCTCCCTCCTTGAGGGGGGGCCTCCCTCCTCCCTCCTCCCCCCTCCTCCCCCCTGCTGTGGTCTGTTATCTCCCTCCTTGAGGGGGGGCCTCCCTTCTCCTCCCTCCTCCCCCTTGCTGTGGTCCGTTATCTCCCTCCTTGAGGGGGGCTCTGTGCATGTTGAGTGTCTCGTTGGCCAGCAGGGGGGCCGTGTTTACCTGCCAGCAGCAGCCCGGCCTCATGGGAAACATCATGTGACGGGTTGCTGGCGCTGCTGCCTCCCCCTTCTCCCCCGCCTCCCCTGTCTCCCCCGCCTCCCCCAAATCACTCTAATTGATCCATCAAGCAGAAATCCTATGCAGAGCGCAGCTTGCGCCAACGTCCAACGACTCAAAACCCATCACAGCCTTAAAGGTCCCATGACATATAGCCAAGTGTGAGTGTGATTAGCCAAACAAGCCTTTTTGAAAATCCCCTTATGACATCACAAGTGGGCGTGTCCACCTAGATGTGTGAGGGGATGATTTTCAAAACGACTTGTAAGGCTAATCATACTCTCACCTGGTGGCATGTAATGGGACCTTTAAGGCGGGGGCGAAACGCAGCAAGCCCTGCTGGGCCCGCCTACTGGGGGTCTGCAGACAGCTGGAGGGGAGCCTCCAGCTCTAGAGAGGAGCCTCCAGCTCTAGAGAGGAGCCTTCAGTTCTAGAGAGGAGCCTCCAGCTCTAGAAAGAAGCCTTCAGTTCTAGAAAGGAGCCTCCAGCTCTAGAGAGGAGCCTTCAGCTCTAGAGAAGAGCCTTTAGCTCTAGAGGATCCTTCAGTTTTAGAGGGGAGCCTTCAGCTCTAGAGAAGAGCCTTCAGTTCTAAAGAAGAGCCTTCAGTTCTAGAGAGGAGCCTCCAGCTCTAGAGGAGCCTCCAGCTCTAGAGAGGAGCCTTCAGTTCTAGAGAGGAGCCTCCAGCTCTAGAGGAGCCTTCAGTTCTAGAGAGGAGCCTCAAGCTCTAGAGAGGAGCCTTCAGTTCTAGAGAAGAGCCTTCAGCTCTAGAGAAGAGCCTTCAGCTCTAGAGGAGCCTTCAGTTCTAGAGGGGAGCCCTCCGCTCTAGAGAGGAGCCTTCACCTCTAGAGGAGCCTTCAGTTCTAGAGGGGATCCTTCAGTTCTCATTATTGGCAGGCGAGTTACCTTGAGGGCTGTGATTGGTTGTTATCCTGAGGACTATGATTGGCTGTTACTCTGAGGGTTGTGATTGGCTGTTACCCTGAGGGCTGTGATTGGCTGTTACCCTGAGGGCTGTGATTGGCTGTTACCCTTAGGGCTGTGATTGGCTGTTACCCTGAGGGCTGTGATTGGCTGTTACCCTTAGGGATGTGATTGGCTGTTACCCTGAGGGCTGTGATTGGCTGCTACCCTGAGGGCTGTGATTGGCTGTTACCCTGAGGGCTGTGATTGGCTGTTACCCTGAGGGCTGTGATTGGCTGTTACCCTGAAGGCTGTGATTGGCTGTTACCTTGTGCCTGAATCTGACGGCGTGGGGTGCGTCCTCCGCAGGCCGTGCGGCCGCCAGGACCACGCCCATCAGCAACGTCGCCGCCAGTAACCAGCCCTCCATCCTCATGGGCCTGGTGCTGAGGAAGGAGAAACAAGGATAGGAGAGGAGTCAGGGGAGGGGCTGCTGACGCCGGGATCAACACGGTAACAGTAGCTTATAGCTCAGCTCCCAGCTGGGATGAAATCACTCTCATCGTTCATTTGGACCCAAAAACCATAAAGTTATACCACATAGGAAACACACAAACCCAAACACACGCACACTGACACACAGACACACACTGACACACAAACACACACACTGACACACTGGTACATACACACACACACACTTACACACACAGACTGACACACACACTGACACACACATGCAGATTGACACACACTCACACACACACACACAGGTACACACACACACACTGACACACAGAGACACATTGACACACACGCACACACTGACACACACACAGTGACACACTGACACACAAACACACACACACACACACTGACACACACACCAACACACACACAGACACACACACGCACACACTCGCACACAAACACACACACACACACACACACACACAGACACACACTCAAACACACACACATTCTAATTAAATGATGAATACCAACTATAGAGTCTTGGATTATTGTTGACTATCGGGGCTAGCAGTTAGCTTGGAGGATAAACCAGCTAGCGAGTGGGCCTAGCTTGTAGATGAAATGTAAAGTTGTGTCCAACTCTTCAGAAGCCTTTTACCATGATGCTCCTCCTCATTATCGTTAGAAGATGTTGACCAATCGATAGCCCTGAATGAAGGTTAATCCGATCAGACCGACGCTCGTCACATCACAACTTGTTGTCCTTCGCCAAAGCAGCCGATCACAGAGCAGCTCAGTCCGGGTACTACCAACACACAGAGCACCCTTGAGCCACAACACACGCACACATACACACACACACACACACACACACACACACACACACACACACACACACACACACACACACACACTCAGACACAAACACACACAGATGCACACACACACACACACACACACACACACACACACTCAGACACAAACACACACACACACACACACACTCAGACACACACAGACGCACACACAAAGACACAAACATAGACAATCCTTGAGCTACACACACCCGCACACACACAGACACACACATACGCACAAACAGACACATACACAGACAGACACGCACACACACAGACAACCACACGCACAAACACACACACACGCACACACACACAGACACACACGCACCCACGCAGACTCGCAGACACAGAGACCACTTAGCTGATCAGAGTCTGCATGCTGTTCCTGCTAATGGCTCAACAGCCCTGCTGTTATGATTTAACCACTACACGTACACACACACACACACACACACACACACACACACACACACACACACACACACACACAAACACGCAAACACACGCATCAACACAACCCCCTGAGACACAGACCCAGCTGCACAGGGTGTGAGTGAGGTGAGCTAGAGAGCGTAGGGACTGACGGTGTACAGTTATATAACACGGTGATACAGTAGTACTGTTTTTATGTTTAATAAGACAATACCAGAGCTGAGCTGAGAGCAGCTGAGATCCATTAGAACCTGAGAGACCGCTATGTAGCATGACAACCCTCTAGTGCTCCTTCCTGTAGCCGCTACGTTAGCATAAGAGTCCTCTAATAATCCTTCCTGTAGCCGCTAAGTTAGCATAAGAGTCCTCTAGTGCTCCTTCTTGTAGCCGCTAGGTTAGCATAGGAGTCCTCTAGTGCTCCTTCCTGTAGTCGCTACGTTAGCATGACAAACCTCGAGTGCTCCTTCCTGTAGCCGCTGCGTTAGCATAAGAGTCCTCTAGTGCTCCTTCCTTTAGCCGCTACGTTAGCATAACAACCCTCTAGTGCTCCTTCCTGTAGCCGCTACGTTAGCATAACAACCCTCTAGTGCTCCTTCCTGTAGCCGCTATATTAGCATGAGAACCCTCTAGTGCTCCCTCCTGTAGCCGCTACGTTAGCATGACAACCCTCTAGTGCTTCTTCCATTTGCCGCTACGTTAGCATGACAACCCTCTAGTGCTTCTTCCTTTTTCCGCTACGTTAGCATGACAACCCTCTACTGCTCCTTCCTGTAGCCGCTACATTACTAATGTAGCGGCTACAGGAAGGAGCACTAGAGGACTCTTATGCTAATTTAGCATAAGAGTCCTCTAGTGCTCCTTCCTGTAGCCGCTAGGTTAGCATGACATCCCTCTAGTGCTCCTTCCTGTAGCTGCTACGTTAGCATAAGAGTCCTCTAGTGCTTTTTCCTGTAGCCGCTACGTTAGCATAAGAGTCTTCTAATGCTCCTTCCTGTAGCCGCTACGTTAGCATAAGAGTCCTCTAGTGCTCCTTCCTGTAGCCGCTATATTAGCATAAGAGTCCTCTAGTGCTCCTTCCTGTAGCCACTAAAGTAGCATAAGAGTCCTCTAGTGCTCCATCCTGTAGCCGCTACGTTAGCATAAGAGTCCTCTAATAATCCTTCCTGTAGCCGCTAAGTTAGCATAAGAGTCCTCTAGTGCTCCTTCCTGTAGCCGCTATGTTAGCATAGGATTCCTCTAGTGCTCCTTCCTGTAGTCGCTACGTTAGCATGACAACCCTCTAGTGCCCCTTCCTGTAGCCGCTACGTTAGCATGACAAACCTCTAGTGCTCCTTCCTGTAGCCGCTGCGTTAGCATAAGAGTTCCCTAGTGCTCCTTCCTTTAGCCGCTACGTTAGCATAACAACCCTCTAGTGCTCCTTCCTGTAGCCGCTACGTTAGCATAACAACCCTCTAGTGCTCCTTCCTGTAGCCGCTATATTAGCATGACAACCCTCTAGTGCTCCCTCCTGTAGCCGCTACGTTAGCATGACAACCCTCTAGTACTTCTTCCATTTGCCGCTACGTTAGCATGACAACCCTCTAGTGCTTCTTCCTTTTTCCACTACGTTAGCATGACAACCCTCTACTGCTCCTTCCTGTAGCCGCTACATTAGCATAAGAGTCCTCTAGTGCTCCTTCCTGTAGCCGCTAGGTTAGCATGACAACCCTCTAGTGCTCCTTCCTGTAGCTGCAACGTTAGCATAAGAGTCCTCTAGTGCTTTTTCCTGTAGCCGCTACGTTAGCGTAAGAGTCTTCTAATGCTCCTTCCTGTAGCCGCTACGTTAGCGTAAGAGTCTTCTAATGCTCCTTCCTGTAGCCGCTACGTTAGCATAAGAGTCCTCTAGTGCTCCTTCCTGTAGCCGCTATATTAGCATAAGACTGCTCTAATGCTCCTTCCTGTAGCCGCTACGTTAGTATAGCAACTTGAAAATGAGCATAGCCCATAATAACAGATTATTATTTATATATATATATATATATATATATATATATATATATATATATATATACATATATATATATACACACACTTAATTGTCACTATAGTACTATAATAGTTCAACTGACTGTCATAGTACAGAGCAGCATCATTGTAGGGTCCGGTTTGTAAAGGTTATATGTGTCTTGAATGTGAAATACTTTCATTGTTTGTTTTAGTTTTCATCGAGGTGTTCAATAACGTTAAACAGTGTTAGTGATTACTTCCTCTGTGTCTAGATATGTTATAAATAATATAAGAGATATAATAAAAATGTATTCAAACGTTAATGATTCTATGCGTTAATGTTTTAACACGTTTTTAATGTCCAAAAACATTGATGCTTCCAACAAGCTTTTATCGTCTGAAATTCACTGAAACCAACTTTTGTAGTCCGACAATGACTTCAAAAAGGTTTTTCTTGTGCTAGAGACATTCAACACAATGTTGTTATCTTAGAAGAACCGTCTCTAAATATGTTTTACTGTCCTAGAAATACAATAATAATATTTCAATCACTCTTTTATTGTTTCAAAGCCAGCCCTGCGTTCAACAGCTTGAGCCAGCATGATTTTACTGTCCTGAATTTAGTGCCCTGGTACTGATTACTCTTTAATTAAAACAATCACTGTCCTCCCAATAAGCTTAAATACACCAGCACACTGTCACTGTCTGGAACCCACTGTGACGCTTTTATTGTTTATCCCACTGTTTCCCCAGCAGGCTTTTATTGTGTCAAACCACTGTTTCCCCAGCAGGCTTTCATTGTGCTATAAGCTAGCGCACCAGGTGAGCCATTACAGCGCTCTTACCTTGAAGCACAGAGAGGACTAATACCATTTGTACTGTTTATAGGGGAGAGAGAGAGAGAGAGAGAGAGAGAGAGAGAGAGAGAGAGAGAGAGAGAGAGAGAGAGAGAGAGAGAGAGAGAGAGAGAGAGAGAGAGAGAGAGAGAGAGAGAGAGAGAGAGAGAGAGAGAGAGAGAGAGAGAGAGAGAGAGAGAGAGGTTCAGGCTCCAAGACCCCCTAGACCCAGCCCCCTAGACCCCTTCTAGACTCCTCCTTGACCCCCTGAGGACCGGTCCCAAGTGGGTCTAGGGGTCTACTCTGATGTGAACCAGACGGACGCGGCGGTTCGCGGCAGAGGATGAACCAAAGTAGCGGTAATCCTCCCGGAGCTCACGTGTCAACCGGGGATTACAGGGGGGAGGCGGGCACGAGGACCCGGGTAGGTCCCGGGTCAGACCCGGCGGACCCTGACATCGTCGACAAGTTGAAGAGAGTCGTGGTGGGTCCGTTTCACGGGTCGTTATTCACTACACAAGAGAACCACCGGGTAACACACACACACACACACACACACACACACACACACGCACGCACACACACACACACACACACACACACACACACACACACACACACACACACACACACACACACACACACACACACACACACACACACACACACACACACACACACACACACACACACACACACACACACACACGGTCCAGGTCTTACCTCGCAGTCAGCGGATAACGGAGATATTCCGGTAGTTCGGTTGTTTCCCCCGGTCGTGAAGTCTTGGGACAGTCGGTCTAATAATCACGTGTGATCAATAACATGTGATCGATAACATGAGATCGATAACATGTGATGATAAGGTTAATCCGTTATATCCACCGGAGAGGAGAGCTCCTCACCGTCTCTGCTCGCTGCCGTCCGGTCCCGAGTGCTCCTCCACCCCCTCCACCTCCTCCACCTCCTCCACCCCCTCCGCGCGCTGCTCCGTCCCAATGGATTTACATACAATCACCGGCAGAGCCAATCACAGGCCGCTCTGCCAGCGCGTTCCCGTGTGTCCGTTGGTTTCCCTCTCTTTCCTTCCCGCCACGGCTCGCCCCTCGGCCAATCACAAAGCGTCTAATATCAAACCATAACTTTATATCCTCTGAGCTTATTGTTGATGTATTGTGTTTTAATAAATCATTAATCGATGATCAAAGCGACAGCGCGCAGAGTTGTCATTAATCACAGAGCGCGTCACATGTGATGCTGCCGGCGCTATTGTTCCCGCGCGGCTGCTCCTCGGCCGAAGGGACGGCGCGATTCATTAGCCATGGACCTATTAAAGATTAGCCCGCGAAGAGGAAGCCTCTCGCAACTTCTAGATACGGTGCTTGAGGACGGTGCGTGTGTGTGTGTGTGTGTGTGTGTGTGTGTGTGTGTGTGTGTGTGTGTGTGTGTGTGTGTGTGTGTGTGTGCGTGCGTGCGTGCGTGCGTGCGTGCGTGCGTGCGTGCGTGTGTGTGTGTGTGTGTGTGTGCGTGTGTGTGTGTGTGTAACTGAGTGACTGTGTGTTTGTTAGTCTCAGTGTGTGTGTGTGTGTGTGTGTGTGTGTGTGTGTGTGTGTGTGTGTGTGTGTGCGTGCGTGCGTGCGTGCGTGTGTGTGACACTGAGTGAGTGTTCAGTGGTTCATCTTGAGGTGGGACCATAGCTGTCAGGCTCAGTCTGCGGAGGCTGCTGTCAATTTCTTCAGCCCAAGAGGCGTGATCAATGGTCCTGGTTTAAATGACTCTGTACGCAATTGGCTGCTTGCCGTCGCTTCCCTGTCGTCATTGTGTTAAACCAGCCAGTAGCGAGCCAGGGGGAAAAGCCAGCTTGGCTCCCGCAAAAACGTATCGAAACTAGAAAGAAATGTATTGCTGTTCTCCAGACCCCCTGTTCACAACACATCCTCATGTGTTCACGTCTTCATGTGTTCATCAACACGTTCTCATGTGTTCATCAACACGTCCTCATGTGTTCATTAATGCTTCCTCATTTGTTCACAATGCGTCCTCATGTGTTCATCAACACATCCTCATGTGTTCATCAACACGTCCTCATGTGTTCACAACACCTCCATATGTGTTCACAACACTTCTTCATGTGTTCATCATCACGTCCTCATGTGTTCACAACACTACCTCATGTGTCGACAACAACTCCTCATGTGTTCACAACGCGTCCTCATGTGTTCATCAACACGTTCTCATGGATTCATCAACACGTCCTCATGTGTTCATAAAGACGTCCTCATGTGTTCATCAACACGTCCTCATGTGTTCATCAACACTGTTCTTAATCCAAGCTGAATCCTGTTTTTGTTTTTGTGACACTCGGCCAGCAGGGGAGAATTGTTTACCATGGGGTGAGCCGCAGGGCGAGGGTTCGCTTCACCCTTATCTTAACCCTACGGGGTGAGCTAGCATAAGGCCTAGCTACCAACATGGTTAGCTACTTAGAGAGTGGGCTACATAGTGGGTTAGCTAACTATGAGGTTAGATACCTAGAGAGTTGGAACTATGTGGTTAGGTACCTAGAGAGTTGGCTACCTAGTTGGTTAGCTAACTATGGGGTTAGCTTCATATGGACCTAAATAGCTAGATGATTAGCTAGCTACGAGCTAGGCCACCTGCTGGGTAAGCGCATAAAACATTGCAGCTCCTATCTGTTTTACCAGCTCTTACAGTAATAGGAGATTACCAAACCAAACCCTTTTCAGAGGGAAAGTGTCACTGAAGTGGATCTCAGAGCAGAGGTATCAGATTTCCCAACAAAGAGCCAGTCAGCAGAAGGATTGTGTTTGAGCATCGATCGGACCTGGAGGCATCGACTACATGCCCGCTTTCCCGCTTTCCAGCATCGTCAGAGCCCGAGTCGCGTCACAGTGCTTAAATTTGCATACGCAATCTGATTGGATGACGGATCCGTCGCTGCCGAAAAAGTTGAACATTTTTCAACTTTTTGACGGAGCCGAAGGCTCCAACGGAACGGACGGATCCACAATGCATTGCGCGTCCGTCCCCATTCAAAGTCAATGGGGATCAGTCAACGGACGGAGGTAATGGGCACGACCCTCGACACGAGAGGAGAGAAGGGTCAGTCTGGGGTGGAGTTTGGTCAGTCAGTCAGGGGGTGGAGTTTGGTCTGTGACTCAGGGGGTGGAGTTTAGTCCATCTAACACAAGTTACGATAAAATACTAAACCAAGAAAGGCTTTGACATTGGCTGCTCTATAATACAGGTTAGGTAATTCCTCTTCATCTCTGCGTCAATGTAACACAAAGGGGCATTTAAAACTTTTTCTCTAGCGACCTTTCCTTGTCCTGAACCCAAACCAACACTAGCATCAATCTGCCCAGACGCTCCTGCAGGCTGTAGAGGTCGGCCTCTGATTGAATGCCCCAACGCTATACAAAATGTCAGACTGGTTCTTGGGATCCTTATCAGCGGGAAAACTCTTTCAGACCATTCTATCTTTTTAGCCCAAATCATTATTTTGACATTTTGTTGGAAATCCCTGAAGGTCCGAAAATACACTTTTATGTTGTTGACATTTTCGATGGTATCAACCGAAATTTTATGTCAAGGAGTCGCGAGTTCTACGGGCCCCTCTCTCTACCTCATCCTGCCCCCTCTCCTCCCAGCTCCCCTTTCCTCCCTCCCTCTCTCATTATCAATTTCCTCTCTCCCTTCTCCCCTTCTCCCTCTCTCATTATCTTTCGTCTCGCCCCCCCCCGCTCCCTCACTCCCTCGCCTCACCCAGGCGTACTCTGCTGGATTCCAACATGGCGGCCTGACATTCAGCAGCCTGCAGCTCTCCCCTCTTCTTTCCAACAACACCTGAAACCAGTCACAGCGTTTATAACCCACATAGGGGGGGGACTGCTCGGCGAGAGTATCAGGCCGCATAGTACTTTGGTCGTACGTGGTGGTGACTAAGAAATGTCCCAGTGGCCACGGGCTACAATCTCAGCACAACTGTTTATTCTTATTTGTTCGTCACGGTTGGAATGCATCTCATGCTTTTCCCAACTGAAGGCCCAGAGCCACTTAACACACTAAATACTCTGGGGCAGCCCAGTGTGTGGGAGGATGGCGACATCCGGTGGTCATCGAGGGAAATGCGGCGAGTTGGTGAAGGGGCTGATTTCAGATTCATAGAAAAAAAACATTTCAGTGTTGGTTATCAGGTTACAGTTGGTTAAATCGACATATCAGGTAAGAGGCGATTACGTGTATTAGTTGATCATATTTTTTATGAAAAATCACGAATACACAGAAATGGCTCAATCATTTACATTTTCACATTTACATTTCGTCAATCATATGCAAACCTTGTTTTTCAGGTGTCAAATCGGATTGTTCTAACGAGCTGTGCTTGTGAAACGTTAATGCACTGGAACAGTGTCCATCGTGATGCGTGTATAGATGAGTTTTGGTACGTCCTGTAGGTCGGAGGGTGGAACGCAGCGCCCCCCAGCGGTAGGTCGGAGGGCAGCGGCGATTGGTGGTACGTGCACCCACAGATATATAGAACACTAGACACGTCACGGCAATGTTGAGCTCCGGTCGGCTGACGGCACACCGCAGCAGCCATCTTGAGGGGGGCAACCCGCTGCTGCCTAGTGCATTACACCTATGGAAAATTCATATAAACATATAGCAAATTTGAGTGGTGATGGCTCAGTGGATGACACAAAAAAAACATCATAGTTGATATTCCATGTTTGATTCTAAGTGGTAGGAAGATTATTTTCCTCTATGTTACACAAACAACACACTTTTTAACACATGACATTTATTGCCACTGATTATTATTATATCTACTATCAGAACTGTTTCTGCTTGACTCAGATGGACATTTTATTTCTCAAAAAGTATATATCTTATCCATTTAGCTTTTTGGCTCTTAACTCTCAAACCACTCTAACACTGCATCACACTGGGCTAGAACCAGTAACCCTCCAGACTGGGATACAACTGGAACTATTGATTGAATTTATTTCAGACAAATTGAACCTGAAAAATACAAAACAAAAAGAAAAGCACAATAATAAATATTTAATAAATAAACTTCCTGTGTTCCTCATATTTTTATATATCTATGTACAATTTAATTTATTTCTGATACTATAATTGATATTTACAATCCATACATATACAACTTAAGATACTATATATTTTATAATTTATATATTTATACAATCCATATATCTATATACACACACATGTGTATTTTTATAATTTGATGTACTATATTTACACTTCATACATTCTTTTTATTGATTTATACAATCCTTGTAGTTTGGTACAGTGTTTACAATTATACATTTAGTACCACACACACACACACACACACACACACACACACACACACACACACACACACACACACACACACACACACACACACACACACACACACACACACACACACACACACACACACACACACACACACACACACGTCGTTTTCAAAATCCTTGAAACAGGATGGTTTTTCAGTGTTTTTTTCGGGAATTTCCTCTCTGCCAGGTAAGCGAGGTTAATTTGACGATATGATGCAGCCGCATTCGCATAAAGACAGACACAACCAGCGACAGGAGGGACAGGTGATTGTCAATGCCAAACTGGCTTTCTTGGACATGGCTCCCCAGTGCAAAGACGTCCTCTGTCCAGATTTCCTCTCTGACAAAGTGGGCTACAACAACCTCATAAGGGGCTTTCCCTGGTGAGTGTTGACGTATTGCCCTCTCGGCAGCTCTCACCACCTTCAAAAAGAGAATTAGAAAATGTTAAAGCTGTGACTGTATGAGAGGATGGGTTGGGCTGTTGGTCATTGTTGGGCAGCATGCTAGCTGTGTGTACAGAGGAGCTGATGGATGTTTTTACTGACCTTTACAGTTCCTTTTGAAGGAATCATCAGCCCACCGTTATTCCGTAGTTCCCGCTGTTCCCTCTGGTCAAATGGGACAGCTACAGGATCTGTCACCAGGCTGGCACGGCATACATCACAGGACAGGCTGCGAAAATACACCGAACCCAGCTACGTAGACCAGTGCGTTGACTACTAGACCACCAAAGCGAGTCGGGAGGTAGCTATGGTCCCCTACAAGGGCAGAAATGTTCAGGAATGGAGAAACCAGCTCTTCAGCAGTGGCGGCATCTGCAGAGGACATCTCCGCAGCAGAAAGGGAGACTCTGGTGTAGTAGTCAGCTGACATGGTGATAGTGGCATCCTGTCCTCTCATGTTGCCAGAATCCACAGGCTTGACACCACATCTACACATGAGCTTGCGGAAGATACCCTGGAACTGTCCAGCAGTTGGGTTGTTATTCCAGCCTCCTTAAAGAGAAACCAACAGCAACATACAACCCTTTAAGATATTTCAACCATTCGTGTTTTCCTTATATGAATAGAAGTGACATGAGTGGTAGAGTAGGAAGGATATCAAACCCAACACAGGCCTACTTAACATTGAGGCAATTAACTTATTCCATATTTATAGTAGACCACACACAAAAACACCACAAAGGGATATGACCTATTGTCTTGCTACCATTCTCTGTAAACCTAAGAGATGGTTGTGAGTGAAAATCCCAGTAGCTCAGCAGTTTCTGAACTACTTAGACAAGCCCGTCTGGCAACATGAACCACGCCATGTTCAAAGTCACTTAAACCCCCTTTCAAACCCCATTCTGTTGCTCGGATTTAACTTCAATAAGTTGTCCTGTCCAGGTGCACATGCCTAAATGCATTGCACTTTGAAGTCAAACAGTACAATTATAAAATAAAGATCTCTCGGCCTAACTGTCTATAAGTTTGTCTGTCTGTCTGTCTGTCTGTCTGTCTGTCTGTCTGTCTGACGAAAAAAAACATCGCCTGATAGCTAATGATGACTAAAACATTTACTTAAAAAATGTATCTCACCTGTGGAAAGTGATTCCCTCTGGTCTGGTGTGTACTGAACGATGGTGTACACACCCGAAAGCAGTACAATGAACTGGCATTGTTTTTTTTTTTGAGAAATGAGAGTTGTGAACACATATATCTATGGCTGTCTGACAGTACCTACCTACTCGACCCACACAAGACGGCGGCTCCGTGTGCCGCGGCTGAGAGGGGCGTGGCGTATCTAGTGTTCTACATACAGGTCATCAGAAAAAGAATATCGTGCAAAAGTTCATTTATTTCAAAATTCAACTTAAAAGGTCATACTAATACATTATGTAGACTCATTACATGCAAAGTGAGATATTCCAAGCCTTTATTTGTTATAATTTTGAAGATTATGGCTCACAGTCTATGAAAACCCAAAATTCAAAATCTCAGAAAATTAGAATATTACATGAAATCAATAAAAAAAGGATTTTAAATAAAGAAATGTTGGCCCTATGAAAAGTATAATCATGCATATGTACTCAGCACGTGGTTTAGGCCCCTTTTGCATGAATTACTGCCTTAATGCGGCTTGGCATGGATGCTATCAGCCTGTGGCACTGCTGAGGTGTTATGGATGACCAGGATGCTTCAATAGCGGCCTTCAGCTCTTTGGCATTGTTCGGTCTCATGTCTTTCATCTTTCTCTTGGCAATGCCCCATAGATTCTCTATGGGGTTCAGGTCAGGCGAGTTTGCTGGCCATTCAAGGACAGTAATCCCATAGTAATTGAACCAGGTTTTTGTAGTTTTGGCAGTGTGGGCAGGTGCCAAGTCCTGCTGGAAAATGAAGTCAGCATCCCCATAAAGATGGTCCGCTGAAGAAAGCATGAAGTGCTCTAAAATGTCCTGGTAGACGGCTGCGTTGACTCTGGTCTTAATACCAGCAGATGACATGGCTTCCCAAACCAACACAGACTGTGGAAACTTCACACTGGACTTCAAGCATCTTGCATTCTGTGCCTCTCCAATCTTTCTCCAGACTATGGGACCTTGGTTTCCAAATGAGATGCAAAATTTGCTCTATTCTGAAAAGAGGACTTTGGACCATTGAGAAAGTGACCAGTTATTTTATTTCTTTAGCCCAGGTAAGACGCTTCTGACGTCGTTTTTTGTTCAGGAGCGGCTTGACAAGAGGAATACGACATTTAAAGCCCATTTCACAGATTTGTCTGTGTGTGGTGGCTCTTGATGCACTCACCCCAGCCTCAATCCAGTCCTTGTGAAGCTCTCCAACAATTTTGGAAGGCCTTTTGCGCACAATCCTCTCCAGGCTGTGGTCATCCCTGCTGCTTGTGCACCTTTTTCTTTTCCAAACTTCGCCCTTCTACTTAACTTTATATTAATGTGCTTTGATACAGCACTTAGTGAACATCCAACTTCTTTTGCAATTACCTTCTGAGGCTTTCCCTCCTTGTGGACGGTGTCAATGATGGTTTTCTGCACAACTGTCAGGTCAGCAGTCTTCCCTATGATTGTGAATCCATACTGAAGCAGGCTGAGAGACCATTTAAAGGCTCAGGAACTCTTTTCAGGTGTTTTGGATTAATTAGCTTATTAAAATGTGACACTTTGAGCCTACAATATGGAACCTTTTCACAATATTCTAATTTTCTGAGATTTTGAATTTGGGGTTTTCATAAATTGTAAGCAATAATCTTCAAAATTATAACAAATAAAGGCTTGGAGTATCTCACTTTGCATGTAATGAGTCTACATAATGTATTGGTTTGGCCTTTTAAGTTGAATTACTGAAATAAATGAACTTTTGCACAATATTCTAATTTTCTGAGTATGACCTATATATCTATGCGTGCACCACCGCCACAATCACAACACTCACCCGCTCTTCACTGGTGAGTTGTTGTTCCTCCATTAAGTTCAGGTTTAAGTGTCAATGTGTAAGGTGTCAGTGTGTTAGTGTCAAGCTAGGGTTAGCATGTGTCTACTGTTGACATGGAGCTAGGGTTAGCATGTATTACTACCAGCTGTTCATCTCACCACGATACTTGTTCCGAATTCCCCTATAAGGGACGCGTTTATTCTCTCAGGCAGATAATAGGTCGCCCTTACCGCCGGGTGGGGTCCTTCTCTGTTTGTAAACATTGTCGCAAGCAGTGTTGCCAGGTTGGGCCAGTTTTCACGCACTATCTGGCAACCCTGGTCGCAAGTCGCGTTATTCTAGTTTGTTCCACCGCATGGAGACAGTGCGTTCAGACAAAGTGAGTCGTTGTGATTAACATTTACACAGCAGTTCCGACTAAGTAATTTGATTGGGAGGCAATCCATGAGTGCTGTTATAAAGTATAACACCACTGGCACTTTTAACTATGCATGTATCACTCCGCTTTACAGGTGTTCTAATAACCATTAATGTTATTATTCTATTTTTGTTGGCGGAGCCAAATAAATCTTTAAATAAACAAACAGATCATAATCTGTTGTTGCTCTTTACTGTTAAATAATAAATGGTGCTTGTAGAACTGTTGTGTAAAAGCAATATCACTCTCGAGGTCGTGCTGTTGTAGTGTAAATCAGCACGACTGTGATTATCTTCGGCACTCGGCCTACTGCATCGCACCTACGACCGAAACACAGCCGTGCTGATATTCAGTACAACAGCACGACCTCGAGTGTGATATTGCTTAATTATGTAATTTCAGAACAGTGGAGTTGATGTATAAGAACAGTACATTTATGATTAAGAACAGTACATTTATGCATAAGAACAGTTTATAGAACAGTGCAGTTCATGGATAAGAACAGTATATATATATATATAGAACATTACATTTACGTATAATATCAGTACATTTTTTATTAAGAACAGTACATTTATGATTAAGGACAGTACATTAACGTATAGGAACAGTACATATAGAGCAGTGCAGTTGGGTGTGTGTGTGTGTGTGTGTGTGTGTGTGTGTGTGTGTGTGTGTGCGTGTGCGTGCGCATATAGGCTAAGTCTCTAACATTCATATCAGGACCGAGAGACTGGTCTGAGGAGGCCTCCTCAATAACCAGATAACATCACCGCTATCATGTCGAGGTAATGAGTTCAATGTTGGACCGCCTCCTCATACTGAGCTGTGATTGGGTTGAATACAAAACCTGTTGCTCCTCCCAACCAGGCAGCGCCTCTCATTCTCTCTCTCCCCCCCTCCTCCCTCTCTCTCCCCCCTCCTCCCTCTCTCTCTCTTCCCCCCTCTTTCTCCACCCTCTCTCTCCCCAACTCCTCCCTCTCTCTCTCCCCCACTCCCTTTATCTCTCTCCACTCCTCCCTCTCTCTCTCCCCCTCCTCCCTCTCTCTCTGTCCACCACTCCTCCCTCTCACTCTCTCCCCACTCCTCCCTCTTTCCCTCCCTGTTCTATAGTCCTCACTCTGGTCCTCCTGACCTCACTCTCTCCGCCTCACTCTCTCCGCCTCACTCGCTCTTCTCACTCACTCTCCGCCTCGTTCTCTGTCCTCCCCCTCTCACCCAGCATGGCTTCTCACCGGGTCCTGGTCTATGGAGGTAAAGGAGCTCTGGGCTCCCAGCTGGTGCAGCATTTTAAATCCAAAGGATGGGTGAGTCCTGTTTCATGTGCCTCAAGACGAATTAGAGGACTACAGTCCTCTAATTCGGTACCATGGTCTGTTACCATCAGGATCATCTGTTGATAGTGAGCAGCTTGTCTCTCTCCTGTCTCTCTCACACCCCGCTGTCTCTCTCACAACCCGCTGCCTCTATCCTGTCTCTCTCACACCCTGCTGTCTCTCTCCTGTCTCTCTCACACCCTGCTGACTCTCCTCCTGTCTCTCTCCTGACTTTCCTCCTGTCTCTCACAACCTGCTGTCTCTCTCCTGTCTCTCTCACAACCCGCTGTCTCTATCCTGTCTGTCCCACAACCTGCTTTCTCTCTCCTGTCTCTCTCCTGTCTCTCTCACACCCCGATGACTCTATCTTGTCTCTCTCACACCCTGCTGTCTCTCTCACACCCTGCTGACTCTCCTCCTGTCTCTCGCCTGACTCTCCTCCTGTCTCTCTCCTGTCTCTCCTGTCTCTCTCACATCCCGCTGTCTTTATCCTGTCTCTCTCACACCCTGCTGACTCTCCTGTCTCTCCTCCTGTCTCTCTCCTGTCTCTTTCCTGTCACTCTTCCTGTCTCTCTTCTGTCTCTCCTCCTGTCTTTCTCCTGTCTCTCTCCTGTCTCTCCTCCTGTCTCTCCCTCTGTCCCCCCAGTGGGTGGGCAGCATCGACATGGCCCTTAACGAGGAGGCCAGTGACAACGTGCTGGTGAAGAGGTCTGAGTGCTTCATGGAGCAGGCTGACCAGGTGAGAGGGCTGCCCTCGTAGCAACACACTGATCATTATGGGATGTAAAGATAGCAGGGCTGATGTGGATGTGTGTCAGGGATGCAGACGGGGGATGAGAGATGCCTGTTGGAGTGTACCCCGCCTTCGTTCAATCAGAGCACCGTCTCACCCCCCCCCCCCCCCCCCCCCCCCCCCCCACACACACTCTTAGGTCACCGCCGACGTGGCCCAGTTGCTAGGGCAACAGAAGGTGGATGCCATTTTGTGCGTGGCGGGCGGCTGGGCAGGGGGAAAGTGCAGCTCCAAAGGTCAGAGGTCAAGCTCTTTGTTTGCAGTAAAGTAAATCATCATCTGATTGTATGATGTCGGTGTAATAAAGTAATTGATATCATATAATCATCGAGTGTGTGTGTGTGTGCGTGTGTGTGTGTGTGTGTGTGTGTGTGTGTGTGTGTGTGTGTGTGTGTGTGTGTGTGTGTGTGTGTGCGTGTGTGTGTGTGTGTGTGTGTGTGTGTGTGTGTGTGTGTGTGTGGGTGTGTGCCTGCATGCTTGTGTGTGTGCCTGTGTGTGTGTGTGTGTGTGTGTGTGTGTCTGTGTGTGTGGTTCCAGACCTGGTGAAGAACTCGGACCTGATGTGGAAGCAGAGTGTCTGGACCTCCACCATCTCCAGCCAGCTTGCCGCGCTGCACCTGAAGACCGGGGGCCTGCTGGCCCTGACGGGGGCCAAGGCCTGCCTGACCGGGACCCCAGGTAGGACCGGGGGGGGGGGGGGGGGGGAGCATGACTCAGCAGAATGACTCAGCAAAAGGAGAGCCAGATGTTAGCTGTTAGCTCTAATATCACAGTATCAATATTGGCAGGAGAGCCACGTTGACTCAACCCCCAGGAGATACCACATGCTGTTTGACGGTCTATTATTATATCAGTGGGAAGGCTAGCTAGTAGATGGCTAACAGTACCCTAAAACAGGGAAGGCTTATGGCAAGCAGGTAGCTAACATGCCCTTACACAGGGAAAGCTAGCTAGCAGGTAGGTAACAGAACCCTCACACAGGGAAAGCTACCTAGCAGGTAGCTAACAGTACCCTCACACAGGGAAAGCTAGCTAGCAGGTAGCTAACTGTACCCTCACACAGGGAAAGCTACCTAGCAGGTAGCTAACAGTACCCTCACACAGGGAAGGCTTGCTAGCAGGTCGCTAACAGTACCCTCACACAGGAAAGGCTAGCTAAGGCCACAGAGGAAGTTGGAGAATAACATGAAGACCAGCTTGGCTGTTTGCTCTTTGACGCCACGTGAGAGGCTGTCAACAACGGGACATTATGTGACCTGACAGGTAGTCAGAGGCTGTCAGCTCCGCGTTGGAGATGTGTCGGTCTGCTAAATGACAGACTCAGCATCGGGGGCTTGGGGGGTCTGGGTATGACACCCCCAGCACTGGGAGGGAGGAGGTTGTGGATTACAGAGGAGGGCTCAGACAGCATCACATGCGGGCCACCTGATTCCACACATTCTAGACGACTTAAGGTCTCAGGTCAGACTGGAGGCAGCATGGGAATACCCTACGTCCTGCGACCCCCACCTCGTCCTCAGGCACAAACCCGAGGTCTGTCATCAGGGGGCTTTTTAGGTTTGTTTTCAAATTCCTCCTTTAGAGAGGAGGGGAGAGGAGGGGAGAGAGGAGAGGAGGAGGTGAGTGGACCCCTCTGGTACCAAGAGGATTGAGCTTTAGGAGGCTGAACGGGATCCATGTAGGAAGACTACGGTACACTGGAGAACTCTGTGGTCCATGTTGTCAATGTGTTCCTGTCTTCAATGCAGGGCCCAGTGGTCTCATGAGAGGCTATAGGCCGGTCTGTGGAGGCAGGCGGCTGTCTGAAGTCAACTGAGCTCATTTTTTATCCTGTAACTGTTCCCTGGAGGTCAGTCTTATTACTGTAGTGCTGTTCCCTAGACAACCACAGTGTTATTACTGAGGTGCTTTTCCCTAGACAACCACAGTGTTATTACTGTAGTACTGTTCCCTAGACAACCACAGTGTTATTACTGTAGTGCTGTTCCCTAGACAACCACAGTGTTATTACTGTAGTGCTGTTCCCTAGACAACCACAGTGTTATTACTGTAGTGCTGTTCCCTAGAGGCCAAAGTGTTATTACTGTGATGCTGTTCCCTAGAGACCACAGTGTTATAACTGGGGTGCGGTTCCCTAGACAACCACAGTGTTATTACTGTAGTGCTGTTCCCTAGACAACCACAGTGTTATTACTGTAGTGCTGTTCCCTAGACAACCACAGTGTTATTACTGTAGTGCTGTTCCCTAGAGGCCAAAGTGTTATTACTGTGATGCTGTTCCCTAGAGACCACAGTGTTAAAACTGGGGTGCGGTTCCCTAGACAACCACAGTGTTATTACTGTAGTGCTGTTCCCTAGAGACCACATGGTAATTACTGTAGTGCTGTTCCCTAGACAACCACAGTGTTATTACTATAGTGCTGTTCCCTAGAGGCCACATTGTTATAACTGTAGTGATGTTCCCTAGACCACCACAGTGTTATTACTGTAGTGCTGTTCCCTAGACAACCACAGTGTTATTACTATAGTGCTGTTCCCTAGAGGCCACAGTGTTATTACTATAGTGCTGTTCCCTAGACAACCACAGTGTTATTACTATAGTGCTGTTCCCTAGACAACCACAATGTTATTATTATAGTGCTATTCCCTAGAGACCACAGTGTTATTACTATAGGGCAGATCCCTAGACAACCACAGTGTTATTACTATAGTGCAGTTCCCTAGACAACCACAGTGTTATTACTATAGTGCTGTTCCCTAGACAACCACAGTGTTACTGTACTACTGCAGTGCTGTTCCCTAGAGGTCCCAGTGCTGTTCCAGCAGGTTTTGCACGATGGCTAAAGTCTATGTCTGAATGGTTGTTACCTTTCATTATTTCATCATGTTTGACTCGATTTAAACAAAAACAAGGTAACAATAGATTTGTGCAAAACAACACTCCCCTCCTCCCATTGGTCCGTTCCCCGGTGGGTGTGCTGGGTGCGCTGCGTGCGGCGGTGTGTGATTGGACGAGGGCCGAGCGGGCGATGTCTGTGAGGATAAGCTGATCCAGATGGTTATGCTGCTGCAGCATTCCTCAACACAACAGTGTGCTTCCAAACCAGTTCAGTCAGCAGGGAGAGGAGCCCCAGTTTAACACTGGTCCACCAGTTAACAGGCCGCTGGTTCACCAGTTAACAGGCCGCTGGTTCACCAGTTAACAGGCCGCTGGTCTACCAGTTAACAGTCCACTGGTCCACCAGTTAACAGGCCACTGGTCCACCAGTTAACAGGCCACTGGTCCACCAGTTAACAGGCCACTGGTCCACCAGTTAACAGGCCACTGGTTCACAGCTCTATAATAAAAGGATCACATTTAGCTGATGCTACCTTCTTTAGTGGTCGTTCTCTGATCTCGGTCTAGTTCTGGTTCTATGATAGTCTCTGGTCCCAGGTCAGTGGTCTTCAGTGGTTCTGGTCCCAGGTCGGTGGTCTTCAGTGGGTCTGGTCCCAAGTCAGTGGTCTTCAGTGGGTCTGGTCCCAGGTCAGTGGTCTTCAGTGGGTCTGGTCCCAGGTCAGTGGTCTTTAGTGGGTCTGGTTCCAGGTCAGTGGTCTTCAGTGGGTCTGGTCCCAGGTCAGTGGTCTTCAGTGGGTCTGGTCCCAGGTCAGTGGTCTTCAGTGGGTCTGGTCCCAGGTCAGTGGTCTTCAGTGGGTCTTGTCCCAGGTCAGTGGTCTTCAGTGGGTCTGGTCCCAGGTCAGTGGTCTTCAGTGGGTCTGGTCCCAGGTCAGTGGTCTTCAGTGGGTCTGGTCCCAGGTCAGTGGTCTTCAGTGGTTCTGGTCCCAGGTCAGTGGTCTTCAGTGGGTCTGTTCCCAGGTCAGTGGTCTTCAGTGGGTCTGGTCCCAGGTCAGTGGTCTCGTGGGTATCAGCAGGTCTCTGAGGTGAGGTCTAAGACATTGTTAGAGTGTCTTTACGTCTCCAGACGGATCCTGAGTCAGTCTGAGAACAACTATTGATTACCAATACAATCAGCCTCTCATCACCACGGTTATATTATGGTCTGCATCTCTAGGTGTGGCATATTATGGTCTTTATCTCTAGGTGTGTTGTATTATGGTCTGTATCTCTAGGTGTATATTATGGTCTTTAGCTCTTGGTGTGTTGTATTATGGTCTGTAATTCTAGGTGTATATTATGGTCTGTATCTCTAGATGTGTTGTATTATGGTCTGTATCTTTAGAAGTGATATTATGGTCAGTTGTTATATTATGGTGTGTATCTCTAGACATTATTTTATGTTTGGTTGTTCTATTATGGTCTGTTTCTCTAGACGTTCATATTATGGGCCGTTGTAGGGATGTGACATTAATCACATTTTAATCTTGATTTTGATATTTTGGTCGAACGATCTCCAAACTATTCTACTTTTTTTTAAAATATATATATATATATATATATATATATATATATATATATATATATATTTGTTTTATTCAGAACAGCTCAATACATATTTGTACTTTATATTCGATTTGAATCTTTTTTTAAATATTTTTAAGGGGAAAGTTCTCAGTTACAAAAGGATTTTTGGAGAGGAATGCTGAATAAATGCATCATGTTTTCAAACACATTTTTTCCATTAGCGAGCAGCCTTATTCCGTTGTTATATTATGGTCTGTTCCAGGTATGGTCGGTTATGGGATGGCGAAGGCTGCCGTCCATCAGTTGTGTCGGAGCCTTGGGGAGAAGAACAGCGGCCTGCCAGCGGACGCCATCGCCGTGGCAATCCTACCGTAAGTACTGTAACATAGGCCCACTGACCATCCTACCGTAAGTACTGTAATACAGGCCTACTGACCATCCTACCGTCAGTACTGTAGTATAGGCCCACTGACCATCCTACCGTAAGTACTGTAGTATAGGCCCACTGACCATCCTACCGTAAGTACTGTAATATAGGCCTACTGACCATCCTACCGTCAGTACTGTAGCATAGGCCTACTGACCATCCAACCGTAAGTACTGTAGTATAGGCCTCCATCCATTTGTCTGGAGGTGTTAAGATAAGATATACTTTATTCATCTCAGCAGAGAAATGTAGGTGTTCCAGCAGCCAGCATACATACAAACAACACAACACATGTATACATACTAGGGCTGTGACGATACGCGTATCAAACCGAAAATCGCGATACTCAAAGCCACGATCCTGTCTCGCGGTGTGAGAAGGCAGAAGCGCGATACGCCCTTTCTAACTCTGCGGTCAAATTGTCCGATTGAAATTTGCTAATAATTTGTCTAGATAATAGTCTGCTGACAGCGCCCCCTCCTATCGATGCCGTAAGTATGCGACTCGCATTTCTCCACAGCCGTCGAAGTGCTCATATGCGATATGAACGACATTTATCCAGAGGGGGCCTGTGTGATCCTGTCTTTAGTGTTTTGTGTGATTTGACTGGCAGTTTGTCTGCTTATAGGTCGGAATGAAGCGGCCACCGATTATTGACAGGATGGGTACTTTATTCTACCGGACTCGTTCGCTTCTTCACTAGACACACGCGCTACCGCTCGCTCTCCTCGCTCGTCCACTCACTCGCTGACGTCACTCACACACGCATACGCACATTGCCATTCTGGCGCACACACATATGCTACTCGTAACGCCTCGTTATTGCGACGTTCATGACCTTCAGGTTTTTCTCCATCTATTGAAAGTTAGGCTATTAAACATGTTGCATTCTATACGGCCTGATTATGTCATTATTTAAGCTACATAGCCTAATAAGTAGGTGCTAATAAGGATATTTGACTAAACCAACCAAACAGTTGAAAAAAGCATCCTCCCACACGTTATTTCTTTATTCATTTAGCTATACTTTAATAGTATTCTTTCTGTTCAAATCTGTTCAGTGTTCCAAATTATTTGTTATTAAATGTTACATTAAGTTAATTGGTATATAAGTGTTGTTTAAATAAAATGCTTTTTAAATTTCAAAAAATCGTGGGATGTACCGAACCGTGGGTCAAAAATCGTGATACAAACCGAATCGTGAGTTTGTGTATCGTTACAGCCCTAATACATACATATCCCACCTATACAAAAACCATGAGCCCACAATAGCTAGCCTAGGAAAAAAGGTATGCAAATATACAGGTGTGCAATAAACAGGTGCATTACTCCTATACTAATTAACTCCTCTGATGCTGATGCTGAATATTTCTTCCCTCTATCAGGGTAACCTTGGATACGCCGATGAACAGGAAGTTCATGCCGGATGCAGACTTCGGTACCTGGACACCGTTGGAGTATGTCTCTGAGTGAGTACCGGGTTCAGAACGTTAAGCATGTTGAGGTGTTAGCTGCTCTTCATTCGGCCATCGTGTGTCCGTTAGCCCGGATGCTGCGCGTGTTTTGGGAAACACATGGTAATAAATGTTAAACATAGTGTACAGTTTATAAAAGACAAGTAGTAGTGTATAATAGTGTATAATATACTTGGTAGTAGTGTATAATGGTGGGTAGTAGTGAATAATAGGGGTTAGTAGTGTATAATAGTGGGTAATAGTGTATAATTGGGGGGCAGTAGTGTATTATAGGGGGTAGAGGTTTAATAGGGGGTAGTAGAATGTGTACTAGCTGGTGGTTTAATCCATGGCAGATAAGAAGGGATTGTGTGTGTGTGTGTGTGTGTGTGTGTGTGTGTGTGTGTGTGTGTGTGTGTGTGTGTGTGTGTGTGTGTGTGTGTGTGTGTGTGTGTGTGTGTGTGTTTGTGTTATATATCCTAAATAACATTCATAAGATAATGATGATATTGGTGTTAGATATTTAATGAGGTCATGTTTAAAGCCTGTTAAGAGTCTATTCATTCAACCCGTTACATTTACGCAATCAATAATACTGTACTGTGATTGGTCTGTGTGGCTGGGAGACTGCTCATCTTTGATTGGCTGTTTTTTTTCCAGGATGTTCTTCGGCTGGGCGAGCGGCGTCGATCGCCCGGTGACTGGCAGCCTGGTACAGCTGATCACCACTGGAGGGGCGACCGAGGCTGTGCCTGCACAGTAGAGAGAGAGACAGGTAGAGAGAGAGAGAGAGAGAGAGAGAGAGAGAGAGAGAGAGAGAGAGAGAGAGAGAGAGAGAGAGAGAGAGAGAGAGAGAGAGAGAGAGAGAGAGAGAGAGAGAGAGAGAGAGAGAGAGGAGAGAGAGAGAGGAGAGAAAGTGAGAGAGAGAGAGAGAGAGAGAGAGAGAGACCTCTAGTGGTCAGTGTGGATAACTGAAGCTAAACTTCAGGCTCTATCTTATGACAGTAGGAGGCGTCACACTGACCTTCTCCTGATACGGCACGATGCGCTTTCTACCGTTTTTTTGACTTTGCAAAAAAGTGAAATATTCTCAACATGTCACATTTAGCCCAGGCAGCCAATCAAATCAAGCAGCAGGCCTTAGTACTTCAGCCCAATCATCATCCAGACACAGCTCAGGAGGGGATGGTGGTGTTCACCCATCTGCCAGCTCTCTGTGTGGTGGCCCTAGGTCATGGTATTACCCATCATGCAGCAGTGCTCCTCTATAAACACCTCTCTGTGTGGGCGGCCCTAGGTCGTGGTATTACCCATCATGCAGCAGTGCTCCTCTAACTGTCGTCAATCACCTGGTTTGTTGTTTCAGATCTACGCGTCTTCAACCACCACCAGGACCTCTGCTGGCCCCACCTGTGTGTGTGTGTGTGTGTGTGTGTGTGTGTGTGTGTGTGTGTGTGTGTGTGTGTGTGTGTGTGTGTGTGTGTGTGTGTGTGTGTGTGTATGTGTTTGTTGTCGCATGTTTTTGTGAAATGAATTGTTTTCAAAAGTTGTTAAAAAATAATAAAGAAAAGAGTCTGTTATCATTCTGTAACCCTTCACAATGCTTAACTTTAACTACCACAGCCTTAACTTAGGCCTTAAATAACCGCCTTAACTGTGTACCTAAACTAATCATCTCTTACCTTATACTAAGAATAGCATGGTGGTGATCAAACGGTCAAGTGGTGGTGAACATACCTAGAGTAATTCTCACCACGACCACCAGAGAGCGCACTTCTACAGCAGGAGAGAGAGAGAGAGAGGGGTAGAGAGATACAGAGAGAGAGAGAAAGAGACACAGACACAGAGCGGGAGAGACAGAGAGAGAGAAAGGGATAGACAAAGAGAGAAAGAGAGGGCCAGACAGAGTGAGACACAGAGATGGAGAGAATGAGAGACGGGGAGAGAGAGCGAGACACAGACAGACAGAGAGAGAGAGACACAGAGAGAGAGGGACAGACAGAGACAGAGAGAGGGACAGACAAAAAGAGAGAGAGGGACAGACAGAAAGAGAGAGGGATAGACAGAGAGAGCGACAGACTCGTCCCCCGGCTGTGGACTGATGGTCTCCTCCCGTCCATACGGCCGAGGTGCTCGGAGGCCACGCCCACACGGGGGGGGGGGGGGTGCTGCGTGTTCATCATGAGAGCGTTACACTGGATGCTAGTCTGTTGTGAGGGATTAGGGATGTAATCCAGTGCCATCCCTTATCACCATGACAACCAGGCTCTGGTAACCACGACGCTCTGTGACGCGTCTACCCAGAAGGCCACGCTGCACAGAGGTTGAACCATGACCCTGCGACCCTCGTCTCTGGTAAACTCACTCTCAGCTACAGTTTCCCTCAGGAACAGAACATGGCAAAGAATGAAGGTGTGTGTGTGTGTGTGTTAGGACGCCCATATGGTAACTATTGAGTGTTGAGGAGAAGTGGGCGTGTCTGGGGGCCACATGGTAATGTTTACCACCTGGCTGCCGTGGTAACCAGACCCAGTGGCCCGGAGCGTGAGAAGAATTCTCCTCCTCCACTCACCCACCACAGCACACCCCGGACACGCCCCCTAGCTTCCTGTCTGACCCCCAGCTTCCTGTCCTCCTCTCCTCCTCCTCCTCTCCTCTTCTCCTACTCTCCTCTCATCCTCCTCTTCTGTCCTGCTCCTCTTCTGTCCTGCTCTCCTCCACTTCTCCTCTCTCTCCTCCTCCTCCTCCTCTCTCCTCCTCCTCTCTAGGAAAAATAAATCAAGGACATGACTGTAAGACCTTTAAGCATAGTGCTATTAGACTGAATTGGCTCCATCATAATGCACCGGACAATGATTACTTTAAAAGCATAGCAAAAACCCCAGACATTGTAATTGTAAATGTAAGACTCTGGAAACTGTGCTCCTTATTGAGGTGGGCTGTTACTTCGATTTGTATATGAACACCTGCTACTACTCTAAGTTACTGAAATAACAGCCACTGGTGAGTCATATATATGCCAACCAGGTTACCAATGTAAACTTATACCTTTAATCTTTGAAGCTTAAGTCATATCCACAAAATTTGGTTAGAAAACCGCAGTCGGGGGGGGGGAGGGGCTACATAAGAAAGAAGCAAAATGTTGCTCTGTTTCAGCCAGCATAGGTAGTATGAAAATCTGGAGACAAAGATGTTTTTGTTTATCCATAAGTGTTCGGTGTAATATCTTATAAACGTATCATGTAGGTCTTGTAAAGCCATGTTAGCTTGATGAACCTGTTACATCATCAATATTTTTCCCCAAAATGTTTGGATCTTTTTCTCTTTCCTTGCAAATTTGGATCCAAATAAAAGCATTTAAATGTGTGTGTGTGTGTGTGTGTGTGTGTGTGTGTGTGTGTGTGTGTGTGTGTGTGTGTGTGTGTGTGTGTGTGTGTGTGTGTGTGTGTGTGTGTGTGTGTGTGTGTGTGTGGGTGTGTGTGGGCTTGCGTGTGTGAGTAGCCAGTCTAATCACGGTCACAGATGATGACTGGTTGAGCAGAACAAGGGCTAGATCATCTCTATCTCCATCGGTGTCTCTCTCTGTTTTGTGTTTGTGTGTGTGTGTGTGTGTGTGTGTGTGTGTGTGTGTGTGTGTGTGTGTGTGTGTGTGTGTGTGTGTGTGTGTGTGTGTGTGTGTGTGTGTGTGTGTGTGTGTGTGTGTGTTGCTATAGTGCAGAGACTGTAATACACAATTAAGATTTGACAATATTTGACTTATTAACAACTAATGATCAACTATTCAACTACAATGGAAATACAGTATTTATGGTATACAGTATATATAGTTATGTTATATATCTAACTATAATTAACTTCTAAAGTTACTTGGTCCGCATGGTATTTGGCTATATTGATCTAAATGATCAGTAAAAGTAGCGGTGAGCTCATGAAATCATTCATTACAAATTTGAAGATTTTGATATTTCAGGTTCGGTTTCAGGCTATGAGGACTTAAAAGAGGCCACGTCCTTCATTATTCATGCTAATTTATGCATCAAAATATCCAACTAATGAAATTTCTGAATGCATAAGTGTGTCTGAAAGCAGAGTAATGAGATATGCCAATAATAATAATATGTAAATGTGGTGAATTATTGAAGAGGCTGTGGATCTGATATTAGTTTCCATGTTTATTTCAGAAATACTCATAGCGACATATTCCATAACTAAAGCGAATCAAATACTGAGATCAATAATTCAACTGGACCGCGTGTGTGTGTGTGTGTTGGCTGTATGTTGTAGGTTGGTTGTATGTTGGTTGTTGGTTGTATGTTGGGCGTATGTTGGCTGTATGTTGGTTGTATGTTGGTTGTATGTTGGCTGCTGGTTGTATGTTGGTTGTATGTTGGTTGTATGTTGGTTGTATGTTGGCTGCTGGTTGTATGTTGGTTGTATGTTGGTTGTATGTTGGCTGTATGTTGGTGGTATGTTGATGGCATGTTTGTTGTATTTTGGTTGTATGTTGGTTGTACGTTGGCTGCTGGTGGTGGTTGTATTTTCGTTGTATGTTGGTTGCATGTTGGTTGTATGTTGGTTGTTGGTTGTATGTTTGTTGTATGTTGATGGTATGTTGGTGGTATGTTGGTGGTATGTTGGTGGTTTGTTGGCTGTATGTTGGTAGTATGTTGGCTTATGTTGGTTGTATGTTGGCTTCTGGTTGTATGCTAGCTTTTGTTGGTTGTAT
>NC_044057.1:13672356-13677221 GCF_902167405.1 Gadus morhua
TGTATGCATATATAGATATACACGTAGCACCCTGTATATGTATACCTATATATATATATTAATATGTATATTTATATAGATGTTTATATAGATGACCATGTATGACCATAAAATCTAACAAATCAATTAAAACATTTATATCCTTTTCTGTTTTATTGGAAATTTACATTAAACAGCAATATTTAGTCTAATATGAACATGCATGACCATAAAATCTATCAAATCAATTAATACATTTATATTATTTGCAGGTTTATTGGAATTAGAATCAAACAATAATATTTAGTGAAATTAGTATGTCGATGCTAATCATAAGAATTTGGCTCTTTAATATTAGATGAGGTCATCATACTACGCACTATGATGCTGCTCTGATTGTTTTCATTCTGATGCACGTTGTCGCTTACAGCCGTACCACAATAAAAGCCCCGTCCACAATAAAAAAAAACTCCCGCAATAAAAGAAACATACCACAATAAAAGTCCCCCGAAAAGAAAGAATACCACAATAAATGTCCCCTAACACAATAAGAGCCCCCTGCCATAATATACGTTTAATACCCCACTAATAGTCCCCTAACACAATAAAAGCCTCCTACAACAATAAAAGCCCCCTACAACAATAAAAGCCTCCTACCAAAATAAAAGCCACTATCAAGCCTCTTTTTTTCCTATCCTGATATTTCACAACAGATTCTCAAACACTGAAAGGAATGTTTGACTCTATTTCAACTAAAGAAATATCGTTACGTACATTTCTTTGTGTTATTAATCTATTTACACCAATTTAAAGCAGACCACCATCCTTCTGCACAAATATTAGTTTGTAGTTTTGTGTGTCGCTCTATAATTGCTTGACACGACCGCAGGAGACGTAGAAGGAAGGACGTGATTGAAAAGTGCTTTTCAATTACAATTTATTTAACTTAAATTATTTAATAAAATGCAGCTCTTCAAAGTTTCACCATTTTTTCTTTCAATCGAGAGAGGGGAGGGAGGGAGAGAGAGAGGGATAGATACAGAGGGGGGAGGGAGAGAGAGAGAGAGAGTGAGAGAGATAGACACAGAGGGGGGAGAGAGAGAGAGAGAGAGAGAGAGAGAGAGAGAGAGAGAGAGAGAGAGAGAGAGAGAGAGAGAGAGAGAGAGAGAGAGAGAGAGAGAGAGAGAGAGAGAGAGAGAGAGATACAGAGAGAGAGAGATACAGAGAGATACAGAGGGGGGAGGGAGAGAGAGAGAGAGAGATACAGAGTGGAGAGAGAGAGAGAGATAGAGAGAGAGAGAGAGAGAGAGAGATAGAAGGGGAGGGAGGGAGGGAGAAAGGGAGGGAGAGAGACAGAGGGGGAAGAGAGGGAGGGAGAGAGAGAGATAGATACAGAGTGGAGAGGAAGGGAGAGAGAGAGGAGAGACGGAGAGAGAGAGAGAGAGAGAGAGAGAGAGAGAGAGAGAGAGAGAGAGAGAGAGAGAGAGAGAGAGAGAGAGAGAGAGGGGGGGGAGGGAGAGGGGGAGAGAGGGAGCAAGAGAGAGAGACAGAGGGGGGAGGGAGAGAGAAAAGGGAGAGAGAGAGAGAGAGCGCGAGATAGAGGGGGAAGAGAGGGAGGGAGGGAGGAGAGAGTGGAATCACTCACGGCAAAATGCAAATGAGCCTGCAAGCTATTACAATGCTAATGAGATTCCACCGTAGAAGCTGTTGCTCGCGCACATTCAGCCATATTTGAAAAACAGTTGTTGTTGTGGTTTTTGTTGTTGTGCTGAGAATGAAAGCTCTCCTCCGTGTCTCTTCTGTCCTCCCTCCTCCCGCCCAGGAGCGAACCTCGTTAAAACTCTTCTCTCCTCCAGGCTATATGCTACACGCTAACGCTAACTTTCAGTGACTGGTTCTGGTATGTCTTCTGACGTCCGTGATATAACCTCTCTACACTTCTTCTCATCTTGTAGAGAGGTTGTGTTTGTGTCATCGATCTCAGTCGGTTGTGCGTTATCCACGTTACATTTTGTCTAACCTGTGTGTTCTTTAGCTAGGCTGCTAACAGCTCTCGGTGAACCCATGTGTTCAGATCCTGAAACCTCGAGCAAGATGGCTGAGGTCCATCGGTCGCTAACCTGTGCGTTGAGGCTAACACCTGTAGCCAGGCAGCTAGCGTTGAGCTCTTTGTGCGCTAGCTAGGGCTTGAAGAGGGTAACCATAGTAACACCAAAGGCAGAAGTCGAGCAGCTCTATGTGTCCTCGTTCTGCTCTAGGACCTAGGACCTAGTCTCTGTAGACCTAGTCTCTGTAGACCTGGTCTCTGTAGACCAGGCCTCTGTAGACCTAGTCTCTGTAGACCTGGTCTCTGTAGACCAGGCACCTGTAGACCTGGTCTCTGTAGACCTGGTCTCTGTTTACCAGGTCTCTGTAGACCTGGTCTCTGTAGACCTGGTCTCTGTTGACCAGGTCTCTGTAGACCTGGTCTCTGTAGACCAGGCACCTGTAGACCTAGTCTCTGTAGACAAGAGCTGTGTTCGAAATCGTTCCCTTTACACTCGTTCCCTATTCCCTATATAGTGCACATGATATAGTGCACTATATAGGGAATAGGGAACGAGAATTCGGACACTACGCTGAACATTTCTAAACGTCATTTGCGTCAGTAAATGCGCCGGGTATTTGTGAGACGCAGACAGATTCGCCCACATCATGTAAACAAACCAGGCACTCACGAGGAAAGCTGGAGGTTGTATTGATGTTGAATGTTACATTTCCTTGTTCAAGTATTTTTTTTATTAATTTGGAATGTTAAATATTCTATGTTAAATCCCAAATAAATTGTTGACATTTCTAAACGAAAGCCGGAGACTCCATCATTAAATGTAGTTTTCGCGGTTATAAAGCTTCCTCTTCTCCACCGGAAAAACACGACTGCATTGCATTGTGGTATACGGGAGTAACATGTAGGGAACATCGTATGTACCCTATTTTAAGTCCACTATATAGTGCCCTATATAGTGGACCACTGTGAATTCGAACACCCTACAAAATGGCGTGCACCCTATTTAGTGCACTACATCCATGATAGGGAACGATTTTGAACACAGCTCTGGTCTCTGTAGACCAGGCCTCTGTAGACCTAGTCTCTGTAGACCTGGTCTTTGTAGACCTGGTCTCTTTAGACCTGGTCTCTGTAGACCAGGCCTCTGTAGACCTGGTCTCTGTAGACCTAGTCTCTGTAGACCTGGTCTCTGTAGACCTGGTCTCTGTATACCTGGTCTCTGTTGACCAGGTCTCTGTCCACCTTGTCTCTTTAGACCTGGTCTCTGTAGACCTGGTCTCTGTAGACCTGGTCTCTGTTGACCTTGTCTCTTTAGACCTGGTCTCTGTAGACCTGGTCTCTGTCGACCTGGTCTCTGTCGACCTGGTCTCTGTCGACCTGGTCTCTTTAGACCTGGTCTCTGTTGACCAGGTCTCTGTTGACCAGGTCTCTGTAGACCTGGTCTCTGTAGACCTGGTCTCTGTAGGCTAGGCTCTGCTTGTCCACAGAGGACACACAGACCCACCACAGAACTAACAGGATCAGATGACCTTTATTAATCCTAAACTCCGCCTGCAGAATTCAGACTCAGAAAGCTTTTTATTGGCAAGCAGCCACTCAACTTAGTATTGGTGCAGAAATATCAGAAATTGTACTGATATTAAATACAAATGTAGCTATTAAAAAGTACAATCACATAAAATATATATTTTAAGACCAACCAATGAATTGTGTCCAGCCTTACCTGGCTCCTGATTGGAGCAGGCCTACTTTATGTATAGATATGATTGATTGAATTTGAATTGATTGATTTTCTAAAGCGCTTTTCTAGACACTCAAAGACGCTTTATATATATATGATGCATTATACATCGGGCTGAAGCGTTGTAATCAGCGGAGGAACAAGTCTTCTGGAAGCGTCTGAACCGGTTCTAAGCACTCTCTGGCCACACTTGAGTTGTCTGCGCTCCAGGCAACCAATCCTGTTAGAAATGTCAATTGAAAAGGTCTTCAGATATTAAAAATGTAGTTTTTAATTAAAGCTTTATTAATAGATTTTTAGAACTTTTTTTTAATTACCCGACCGGAAGCCTGAGGCGGTTGGATTTAACTTTTATCTGCTGGTTCAGAGCGGTGCGCGGAGTCCCTCAAACAGGGCTCACAATAAGGCGCTCAGGAGCACCCCTGGGTGATCGCCAACCACGGCTCTTTCTGAGGCTCCACTCCGTCTCTGAGCGGTGGAGACATGTTTAGAAGGTTTAGGAGTCGGTGGTTTGATGTTCTTCTGAGCTGGGGACTGGTCCCCTGCTCTGACGTGAGCAGGGGGGGGTTCTAGTGACGAGTAGTGACTTCACCACACGGCGCTGTTTCAGATGATTAAAATCCTTTGTTTCCTTCTGAATTTCGTTTAAAAGTGACAACCTTGCAATTAAATTTAAATCTGAAGGTGTCATATTGTTTTATATTAGAAGGGCCTTTTTTTATTTGAATGCCACTTTCAAACAATGCCATACCATGAGAGACATTTATATCTAAAGCTCTTAAACGACTACTTCAGTGTCTTTAATGTGGAGCCTGGCCTGGCAGATTAACCAATCAGAGAACAGCATTATCTGATTGGTTAATCTGATATCTCAACGTCTCAGATATCTCAACGTTGAATAAGAATGACAGGATGATTACCCATAATCATCCTGACATAGTCTAACTGAACCAGTTTAACTGAGCTGGTTTAACTGAACTGAACTAAACTGAGCTGGTTTAACTGAGCTGGTTTAAACTGAGCTGGTTTAACTGAGCTGATTTAACTGAACTGATTTAAACTGAGCTGGTTTAACTGAGCTGGTTTAATTGAACTGGT
>NC_044057.1:13719832-13752332 GCF_902167405.1 Gadus morhua
GGGGGGGGGGGGGGGGGTGTTGGTTTTGAACAGTGAGTGGGAGTTCCAGGAAGGATGTCAACCCATCAGGGTCCCCTTCCTAACAGTGTGTGATAACCTCTCCCTGTAGGCCTCACACCTGTCCCTACTGCAGGAGAAACAGGTATGACCTCCCGTCCCCCCGGTGACGTCCCACCCCGCCCATCCTCACCCCACCTTGGCCCATGCCCGATGATGTCATCAGCCACGCCCCCATATCATCTTGCCTGCGTTCACGTCACACCAGACACTAAAGTCAGCGCTGTCATTCATCACTAAGCTTTAAATGATCCCAAAATGCATTCATTATGAATGATGGAGAGAATTAAAATAAACTGTCTCTCTGCGGCGACTATAACCATGGCAACAGGCCTGCTTCCATGGTACATGGAACGTTACCATGGTAACAGGCCCGGTACCAGGGGGTGGAACAATATACGATATAATATGCCATGACACATGAAGTATGCCGGTGACTCAGAAGGAATGGAGGTCCTCCAGTTGAGTCTAGAGGGACAGGGCCTGTGGAATATATTAAATGTTAGCTCTGGGTTCTGTTGCTCAAGGAGCCAGACTACATGAGGACATCTTTAAAGACAGGTTGGTGAGCTGCACAAAACAAGCTGCAGGTAAGAGTCAACGAGCTGCAGGTCAACGAGCTGCAGGTCAGGGTAAACGAGCTGCAGGTCAGTGTTAACGAGCTGTAAGTTAGGGTTTACGAGCTGTAGGTCAACGAGCTGAAGGACAACAAGCTGCAGGTCAGGGTTAACGAGCTGCAGGTCAGAGTTAACGAGCTGAAGGTTAGGGTTAACGAGCTGAAGGTTAGGGTTAACGAGCTGAAGGTTAACGAGTTGTAGGTCAACGAGCTTCAGCTCAGGGTTAACGAGCTGCAGGTCAGGGTTAACGAGCTGTGGGTCAACGAGCTGCAGCTCAGGGTCAACGAGCTGCAGGTCAGGGTTAACGAGCTGCAGGTCAGGGTTAACGAGCTGCAGGTCAGGGTTAACGAGCTGCAGGTTAGGGTTAACGAGCTGTAGGTCAACGAGCTGCAGCTCAGGGTTAACGAGCTGCAGGTCAGGATTAACGAGCTGTAGGTCAACGAGCTGTAGGTCAACGAGCTGCAGGTCAACGAGCTGCAGGTCAACGAGCTGCAGGTCAACGAGCTGCAGGTCAACGAGCTGCAGGTCAACGAGCTGCAGGTCAGGGTCAACGAGCTGCAGGTGTGCTGGTTCAGTGGACCAGGTGGCCCACTGGGTAGGCTGGTATGTTGGTCTGGAATGGGTTCCAGGGTTCCAGGGGAGCCTGAGACCAGAGGAGTGTTTCTGATGTTGTTGTTCTAGAGTTAAAAAGTTGAACTGATGTAACTTCCACTATAGATATTCAGATATATATCTATATCTAGAGATATATAGATACAGAGAGAGGTATCCATCCCATATCACCACAACATCAGTGCCCCCGCCCTGCATGATGTCGGGTTAGGTTAGGTGCATGATGTGGGGTTAGGTGCATGATATAGTGTAAGGTTAGTTGAGGGTTAGGTGCATGATGTAGGGTTTGGTTAGGGTTAGGTGCTTGGTTTAGGGTTAGGTGCATGATGCTTGGTTAGGTGCATGATGTAGGTTAAGGTCAGGTTATTTTTTGATATTTATGAATGTATTTATTTATACAAATGCTATAATTGTATTCCTGAAACAATATTGGGAAGGTTTGTTTACATATACTTCTGTGGACAGATCGATCCATGTAGATTAACGCCTCTCTCTCTCTCTCTCTCTCTCTCTCTCTCTCTCTCTCTCTCTCTCTCTCTCTCTCTCTCTCTCTCTCTCTCTCTCTCTCTCTCTCTCTCTCTCTCTCTCTCTCTCTCTCTCTCTCTCTCTCTCAGTGGGTCCCGCGTGCTGCAGCCTGCCCAGGTGTGTGACGTGCTGAAGGGGCTCATCCTTCTGCTCTGCTTCTCCATGATGACCTGTGTGGACTACGCCATGATGTACCACCTGATCAGGGGCCAGTCTGTCATCAAGCTCTACATCATCTACAACATGCTGGAGGTAGCCTAGCCCTCTACGACCTGCTGGAGCTAGCCTAGCCTAGCCCTCTACAACATGCTGGAGGTAGCCTAGCCCTCTACGACCTGCTGGAGCTAGCCTAGCCTAGCCCTCTACGACCTGCTGGAGCTAGCCTAGCCTAGCCCACTACGACCTCCTGGAGCTAGCCTAGCCGTCTGCTTAGCCCTCTACAACATGCTGGAGGTAGCCTAGCCCAGCCCTCTACAACATTCTGGAGCTAGCCTAGCCTAGGACCCCACAACATGCTGGAGCTAGCCTAGCCTAGCCTAGCCTAGCCTAGCCCTCTACAACATGCTGGACGTAGCATAGCATTAACCCTCATCCTTACCTGTAGCTCTATATGTACTTCCCCTAGCTCTACGTGTACTTCCTGTAGCTCACTGGGTACTTCCTGTAGCTCACCTTGTACTTCCTGTCTCCAGGTGGCAGACCGGCTCTTCTCGTCCTTCGGTCAGGACATCCTGGACGCGCTCTACTGGACGGCCACGGAGCCCAAGGAGCGCAAGAGAGACAGCATCGGGGTCCTCCCACACTTCTGCATGGCCGTGTGCTACGTCTGTATCCTCTGGGGACAGTGGGGCGGGGTTAGGCTAAGGGTTATGGGTTGGGGTTAGGGTTTAGGGGTTAGGGGTTAGGCTGAGGGTTAGGGGTTTGACCCCCAGCTTAAAGGTCCCGGGTTCACTCCCCTTAGTACAGTCTACCTATAGGCATCCTTGAGCAAGATGATAGTGACCTGTCTCTGTACTGCCTAAGCTCGACCAGTAGTAGTTGTGTGTCGGGTATTGTGTTGGGTAGGATTAGTATTAATTAAGCCCTGATTAAGGAGAGCAGGGTGTTAGCAAGGATTAGTGTGTGTGTGTGTGTGTGTGTGTGTGTGTGTGTGTGTGTGTGTGGGTGTGTGGGTGTGTGGGTGGGTGGGTGGGTGGGTGGGTGGGTGGGTGGGTGGGTGGGTCGGTCGGTGTCTTCCTGAGCGTCCTCAGTCCTCCATGCCCTCCTCATCATGGTCCAGGCCTCCACACTCAACGTGGCCTTCAACTCGCACAACAAGTCGCTGCTCACCATCATGATGTCAAACAACGTGAGTGTTCACTACTACCCCCCGTGTATAGGGTTTAGTGTTCCCCACGCTAACTACTAACCCCCGTGTATAGGGGTTAGTGTTCCCCACACTAACTACTAACCCCCGTGTATAGGGGTTAGTGTTCCCCATGCTAACTACTAACCCCTGTGTATAGGGGTTAGTGTTCCCCACGCTAACTACTAACCCCATGTATAGGGGTTAGTGTTCCCCACGCTAACTACCAAACCCTGTGTACAACTCCTATACCAGATGTTTGTGTTATGTCCGTCCCTCTAGGGGAGGAGCCAACATAAACCAGAGGTTTACCTTTTATTTATTGACCCCGCTGCTGTCCTCTTTGATAAATGAGTCAAAAATAAAATATCATGCTGACCAATCAAATGAAGGTAAAAACACGACTATTAGCATATCGGTCAATCCCAGGGCGGGTCACCCATGAGGGCGGGGTCAACGTAGAGAGACTGATATGTTGCACACACCATATGACGATGACGATGATGATGATGATGATGATGATGATGATGTGTGTTTCCTGCTTCAGTTTGTGGAGATCAAAGGGAGCGTCTTCAAGAAGTTTGAGAAGAACAACCTCTTCCAGATGTCCAACAGCGGTGAGATACTGTAGATATATAGATATAGGTATACATGGAGAGGGAGAAGTCCTGTGACCACAGTGCTGGCTCTGGAGCCAGAGGTCCGCTGGTGTGACGCTGTGTCTGCTGCTGTCCTCTTTCTATAGACATCAAGGAACGCTTCACCAACTACATCCTGCTGATCATCGTCTGTCTGAGGAACATGGAGCAGTTCTCCTGGAACCCAGGTACTTCTCAGCTAGGGACTAACCCCCTCAGCTAGGGACTAACCCCCTCAGCCAGGGACTAACCCCCTCAGCTAGGGACTAACCCCCTCAGCCAGGGACTAACCCCCTCAGCCAGGGACTAACCCCCTCAGCCAGGGACTAACCCCCTCAGCTAGGGACTGACCCCCTCAGCCATGGACTGACCCCCTCAGCTAGGGACTGACCCCCTCAGCTAGGGACTGACCCCCTCAGCTAGGGACTGACCCCCTCAGCTAGGTACTAACCCCCTCACCCAGGGACTAACCCCCCTCAGCTAGGGACTGACCCCCTCAGCTAGGGACTGACCCCCTCAGCGAGGGACTGACCCCCTCAGCGAGGGACTGACCCCCTCAGCTAGGGACTGACCCCCTCAGCTAGGGACTAACCCTCAGAGGCCAAGGACCAGGTGTAATCCACAGCCACCATCTTGTTATGTCAGGATGAGGTGTGAGCATCTGTCTGTCTGTCTGTCTGTCTGACTGACTGACTGACTGACTGACTGACTGACTGACTGATATATTTATAGATATATATATTTATACATAACTTTGGCATTCATATTTTTTGGTTTAGGCTTCCTTTGAGTGAAAGTAGCTCCACCTTCTTTTTTCTTTTAATGGAAACATACTGTTTAGGAAAAAGAGAAGGGTGTTGTCCTATTTTGTTGAGCGGAGAGAGCAGCAACAATGGTAGGTAGCAGCTGTTCGTTGCTACCCCTGACCCCTAATGACATGGATCTGTTCTTAATAACTAATTAGTAATTATATAATTAAGTTCCAATTAAGCTATCGTTAATGTGTTGTCTCCAGAGCACCTGTGGGTACTGTGTCCCGACGTCGTTATGGTGATCACCTCGGAGGTTGCCGTCGACATCATCAAGCACGCCTTCATCACCAAGTTCAACGACATCACCGCCGACGTAAGAACATGACCCCCTTACACACCTGGAGAGACCAGGTCTGACCCCACACACCTGGAGAGACACCCCCCCCTTCGTTCTCCGCCCTACTGCCACGCCCCCTGCTGCCACGCCCCTTTGCTGCCACTTCCCCTGTTGCCACGCCCGTTTGCTTCCACTTCCCCTGCTGCCACGCCCCTTTGCTGCCACACCCCCTACTGCCACGCTCCTTTGCTGCCACACCCCCCTACTGCCACGCTGCATGCTGCCAAACTGCCACGCCCCCTTTGCTGCCACGCCCCTTAATTCCATGGCCCTGCTGCCACGCCCCCCTGCTGCCATGCCCCCTGCTGCCACGCCCCCTGCTGCCACGCCCCCTGCTGCCACGCCCCCTGCTGCCACGCCCTGAGGGATCCCATCACTGCGCTATATTCACTTCCCATCATGTTTAAATTTGGTCTGTCTCCTCCCCCTCCTCATCCTCCTCCTCCTCCTCTATCTCCAGGTCTACAGTGAGTACCGCGCCAGTCTGGCCTTTGAACTGGTCAGCAGCCGGCAGAAGAACGTAGGTGACCTCCATCCTCCTCCTCACTGCACCATCTTCATCTTACTGTACTGCATCTCAGTGTGTGTGTGTGTGTGTTTGTGTGTGTGTGTAGGCCTACACAGACTACAGCGACTCCGTGGCTCGGAGGATGGGCTTCATCCCGCTCCCGCTCGCTGTCCTGGTGAGAAACCACTCTCTCACCTGTCAATCACACATGTAGCCCCGCCTATATATGATGACAGACAGGAAGACCGGTCGAGATCGCAAACGTAATATAATCCTGATAGAGCTTCCTAACCCTCGATATTAATTTCTAGTCATTTACTGTTGTGTTCAGTTGTGTTGAGTTGAGTTGTGTTGTGTTGAATTGTGCTGACCTGTGTTCTCCGTCCTGTCAGCTGATCCGGGTAGTGATGAGTTCTCTGAAGGTGCAGGGAGCTCTGGCCTACTGCTGCGTCTTCCTCTGCTACCTCGGGTAAGACCCTGTAGGACCCTGTAGCCCCCTCTAGAACCACGTAGGACCCTCTAGAACCTTCTACTGCTGCTTTAAAGAGAATACTGAATTGAAGGAACAGAGCTGAAACGCTTTACGTGTTTACCTGTTGAACATGTCGGCATTTTCAGAGTGGGTTTACTGTATCCATCTGTAAATATGCAGAACATCTGTCAATGTACAGAACATCAGTCAATGTACAGAACATCAGTCAATGTACAGAACATCTGTCAATGTAAAGAACATCTGTCAATGTACAGAACATCAGTCAATGTAAAGAACATCTGTCAATGTACAGAAAATCTGTAAACATACAGAACATCTGTCAATGTGCAGAACATGTGTTACTCTCCAAAGGTGTTTAACCAGGGTGCGTTTAGCGTCTCCCTCTAACTATCGGAGGTGTTGTGGTCTCCAGCCTGGTGTCCCTCAAGGTGCTGAACAGCATCGTGCTGCTGGGGAAGTCCTGCGTCTACGTCAAGAGAGCCAAGATGGAGGACAAGCTGTTTGATTGCCCGGCGCCCCCCAGACCGCCCCCAGGAAAAGCGGACCAGGAGCCAAGCCCCGCCCCCTCAGGTAACCTGGCCCTGCCCCCTCAGGTAACCTGGCCCTGCCCTCTCAGGTAACCTGGCCATGTATTGAGTGTCACATGTAACTCTGATGCTCTGCTCTGCGTTGTGTTGGTTCTCCAGGTGTGGACAAGACCTCGGCTACCTCCTGCAGAGCAACGTCCACCTCCTCCTCCTCCTCCTCCTCCTCCTGCTCCTCCTCCTCAGTGACCAGCCAGCCACCCCCGAGGACTGACCTCCCGCCCCCCCCTCTCTCCTCCTCCACCACTACCATCCTATCCGACCCCGACCCCAGCACTGACCCCACCCCCGACCCCTGCCTGGCCAGCGACACGGCCCCCCCCGCCAGCCCCTCCCCCCCCGGAGGACCCCGCCCTCCCCGGCGAGGAGGCGGGGCCAGACCTCCGAGTCAGAGGGGCCAAGAAGGACCTTCTGGAGATCGACCGCTTCACCATCTGTGGGAACCGCATCGACTAGACCGCCCAGAACCGCATCGACTAGACCGCTGAGTGGGACCATCTGACCCTCTCTGGTTCTGGGGGCGGAACAAAGAACCAAGAAGAACAGATCTTCATCCTGGACCGCCTGCTGGTTCGACGGGGTTCGACGGGTCCAAACACTACTCTCTGGTCTCCATGTTCTTCAACAGGAAGCTCTTCAGAGCGTTCAGGCTGTGGACGGACTCCAGTGGGCTCATCCAAAACGCCTTAAACCAGACGCCTGATTGTGTGGAGGTGCTCTGAATGAAGGGCCTGATTCAACCCCCTCTCCTGGCTCCTTTCCAGGCCCCTTCAAAGCAATGTCTGGAGTGTTATTGATCAGATGTGATTTTGATATGAAGTGTGTGAGGAGCAGCTGAGGTCCTCATGTTTGACTCTAGACGTCCAGCAGGGGGCGATGTGCCAAAGTACAGGATCACTTTTCTACAGACAGGAAGTAGTTTTATATCCAGAGACTTTAGAGGGACCATGCAGTAATGCATCACTACGGTGACCACCGCGTTCATTCACAAGAAGGTAAAGTGTTCTGTTGCCATGACTTACCTTCTGAGTTCTTGTTGCCATGGTGATCTTGGTCACTTTGTGGAGGATTTATAAACAGCGAATTCTGGTGTTTTTATTTTTGGGATTCTTTTTTAATAATTACTTCCATTGAAGCCTAATGAAGATGTATTTCTGAGTTGTGATTATAATAATCCTTAAGTTGGGAACTGCTTTTGAACCGGATCTAACCAATCAGAAACGGATCGGACCAATCAGAACCTGATCTAACCAATCGGAAGAGTTCTACAGGAGGGGTGGGACCTTGAGGTGATGGATCCAGATAGAGATAGATAAATAGATTTATCTGTCTATAGATACAGATATTATATATTTTCCTGATCGGTACACTGCCCTCGTTATTTCTGCTGCTGCGACTGTAATTTATTGTTTTTATATTGTGTCAAATGCACTAATTTGAATTATTAAAAGCAGATTCTATGATTTGTTTTCTGAGGGTATTTCTTGTCTTCTGAGCTCTGCAGAACCTATTGGATAGACCAGGTAGGCCTACTGGGTTGCCTGCCAACCTCTCTTAGGGAAGGTATAGTAGACCTACAGCCTGATGTCTGTGAGGTGCAGTAGGCCTACAGCCTGCTGTCTGTGAGGTGCAGTAGGCCTACAGCCTGTCTCTGAGGTGCAGTAGGCCTACAGCCTGTTGTCTGTGAGGTGCAGTAGGCATGCAGTCTGTTCTGTGAGGTGCAGTAGGCCTATAGCCTGTTTTCTCTGAGGTGCGGTAGGCCTACAGCCTGTTGTTTGTGAGGTGCAGTAGGTCTATGGCCTGTTTCTGAGGTGCAGTAGGCCTACAGCCTGTTGTTTGTGAGGTGCAGTAGGTCTATGGCCTGTTTCTGAGGTGCAGTGGGCCTGTTATCCGTGAGGTGCAGTAGGCCTACAGTCTGTTATCTGTGAGCTGCACTAGGCCTACAGTTCGATCCATGGGGACCCAGTCCTGTGTAGTGTGTAGTCCCTGTGTCTACAGGGACTCTCCTGGTCTTAGCCTAAGCTCCTTAGCGTCTCAGACGGTCACATGTCTCCCCTCTCTGGACTTGATTATTATTGAAGGGACACAACCTACCTACAATAACTACAATTATAACGATAAGACAATAACACCAATAAAACATTGACTAGAGGGATTTAATATATCTTAAAATATAACCTTAAATCACATCAATTGTTAGTTCCAATTGTCCTCGGTTATGAGGAAATGGAACGACGAGTGACACTACACAGGGACTACAAACTACACAGGGACTACACACTACTCAGGACTACACACTACAAACTGTACAGGGAGTACACACTACACATTACAAAGGGACTACACACTACACAGGGACTACACAATGCACAGGGACTACACACTACACAGGGACTACACACTACACAGGGACTACAAACTACAAACTGTACAGGGACTACACACTACACAGGGACTACACAATACACAGGGACTACACATTACACAGGACTACATACTACAAACTGTACAGGGAGTACACACTACACAGGGACTATACACTAGACAGGGACTACACGCTACAGGACTACATACTACAAACTGTACAGGGAGTAGCCTACACACTACACAGGGACTACACACTAGACAGGGACTACACACTACAGGACTACATACTACAAACTGTACAGGGAGTACACACTACACAGGGACTACACAATACACAGGGACTACACATTACACAGGACTACATACTACAAACTGTACAGGGAGTACACACTACACAGGGACTATACACTAGACAGGGACTACACGCTACAGGACTACATACTACAAACTGTACAGGGAGTAGCCTACACACTACACAGGGACTACACACTAGACAGGGACTACACACTACAGGACTACATACTACAAACTGTACAGGGAGTACACAATACACACTACACGGGACTGGCTCCCCATGGATCGAACAGGATGCTGATCTGTTCTTCACCGGGACTGCGATACCGTCGAAGGGCGTTGGTTCTTTCTCTCCACGAGGGGCGCCTCACGACCACACTTTCCCCGACGGACACGCGCCTTGCATCCAGCCGTGCGCGCCACCTCTAGTATCGCAGCGGAGGCGCGCCAGAGCCAGAGCGTCTCGAGCTGAGCTGATGGACGGAGCGAAGACCGCTGGAATCATGACTCTGCTGACCTCTCACCCCGACCCCCTGCCCTAACCTCCCCCTCTCCCCCAGATCTCCCCCCTCTCGCAGCCCCGCCGTCCAGAAGCGCGTGTCAGTGGATCCGAGCCGCTCGCTCCTTGTCGCTCTCCCGGTTCGTCCCGGACTTCTCCCCGGTGTTCTCCCCGGTGATCTCCCGGTGTTGTCTAGGGACCGGAGGGACGCGATGTGGAGGTCCGGCCTACTGCTGCTCCTGGCCGGACACCTCGTCTCATGTGAGCTGCAGCCGGACCCCGGGATAACCCCGCCGCCCGGGAGACCCCCGCCGCCCGGGAGACCCCCCCGGGAGAGGCTGGACTTCGGTTCCGTCCCGGCGGGGGTCTACGAGACCCTGGCCCACTACGAGCCAGGACCTATCGGGATCCTCTTCAGCCTGGTGCACGCCTTCCTGTGCGTGGTCCAGCCAAACCCCTTCCCCCAAGGTAGGCGAGACCCCACTGGTCGAACCCATGAGATCGACAGCTGATCCATAGCTGATCCATAGCTGATCGATAGCTGATCGACAACTGATCGATATCTGATCGACAGCTGATCGATAGTTGATCAATAGCTGATGGACAGCTGATCTAGCGGACCCGTCCTCCAGCGACGCTCTGGTGAAGTTGCGATTGTTAGTGGGAGTCAGGGTCGGGGTTGGATAATCTGAAGGTCCTGGACCGTCGCTCTCCAACACATGGTGATAAAAATCCATCCTATAATAATAATATTGATAAATTAAAACTAATAACACTAATATTACTAATCCTCCCTCCAGATGTTCTCGGTGGCTTTTCGGTCATCACGCTGTGTTGGGCGGTATTTTGGGGGGTGTGTTCCGACATGACGGACATGTGCATGGCGCAGGCGCTACACACTAACATGCTGTTAGGCTACTTAGACAGCGCAGGTTGCATTTAATGAGCCAATGGATGGTGAGATGTTCCCTCACCGCGTCAGAGGGATCAGGCTGATCAGCTGATAAGCTCCTCAGCCATCTGCTGCCCAGGAGCACCTACAGGACTACAGGCCTAGCAGGACCAGGCCTACCAGGACCAGGACCACCTCCAGGACCACCTCCAGGACCACCTCCAGGACCACCTCCAGGACCACATCCAGCACTGTCAGGACCGGGACCGGGACCACATCCAGGACTACTCGGACCACCAGGGCTAACAGGACCAGGACCACGTCCAAGACTACCAGGACTACCAGGACCAGGACCACATCCAGCCAGGACTACCAGGACTACCAGGACCTCATCCGGGACTATCAGGACCTCACCTCCACCCAGTGGACCTGAGAGGAGGAGGGACCCCACCACCTCCTCTCAGAGTGGACCACCTGTGGGGTTCTATTCTGCTCCAGGGCAGTCTTCAGGTTTTCATGGGGTCTAATTACCCAGAGGAGACAGACCACCACTAGGACCAGAATCTGCTCTACCATATGCAGGAGGAGGAGGAGCAGGGGAGGTGGTGGTGGTGGTGGTGTAAAGAGAGGGTCAGTGTGTTGCTGAGAGTCCACCGCTACCCCCCCCCCCCCCCCCCCCCCCCTCCCCCCAAACACGTCCCATAAAAGGGCATGTTGTCCCCCTCTGTGGAGTTGATGCTGGAGATCCTATCAGCCAATCAGGGCAGGCCAATCAGGGCCAGCCAATCAGGGCCAGCCTATCTGGTCTCACAGGGACCGCCCTAGAGCTACTCTCTCTAGACTCAGCTACGGACTGTAGCTGGTCTCTCCAGAGCTACTCTCTCTCTAGACTCATCTACGGACTGTAGCTGGCCTTTCTAGAGCTACAGACCATAGCTGGTCTCTCTACAGCTACAGACTGTAACTGGTCTCTCTAGAGCTACAGACTGTAGCGCGTCTCTCTGGATTTACTCTCTCTAGAGCTACAGACTGTAGCTGGTCTCTCTACAGACTGTAGCTGGTCTCTCTAGAGCCACAGACTGTAGCTGGTCTCTCTGTAGTTACAGACTGTAGCTCTAGAGAGACCAGCTACAGTCTGTAGCCGGTTTCTCTAGAGCTACTCTCTCTAGGGCTACACACTGTCGCTGGTCTCTAGAGCTACCCATTGTAGCTGGTCTCTCTAGAGCTATAGTCTGGGGCGCTCCTGCTCCCCCCTCCCACGTGTCCAGCCTCATGGTGTCCGTCTCGTTCCGCTCTACTTCCCTCCTCTGTCAGCCTCCTGTGGGGTGAGGGTTTGGTTAGTGCCTGGCTGCAGGGCGCATGGCAGCGGAGGAGTCCGATCTCTCTTGGATGTGTTGCCATGTACTCTGTTACCCCGGCGGTTCAGCCCTCTGATATCGGTCTCTCATTGGTCCATCAGGAAGTATCTGTCCCCTCTGCCCGGAGCGGTGGTGCGAGAGAGAGAGGCGGTCTCCAGAGTCACCAGAGGACAGCAGCACCCTGGTGGCGACTGCAGCCTCCCCCTGCCGCCGCTCTGAGCATCGCTAGCCAGAGCACCTCAACAAGCCGCGCTATCATGCTGCTACGCTACCACGCTGCTATGCTACCGTGCTGCCGCGCTACCACGCTAAAGCGCTGCTACGCTACCAGGCTACCGTGCTGCTACGCTACCGTGCTGCTACGCTACCACGCTACCGCGCTGCCACGCTACCGCGCTGCCACGCTACCAGGCTGCCAGGATGCCTTGTCTCTTCTCAAAGGACTTTGATGATAATGATGATGTTCAACAGTCGCAGAAACAGAACTATGTTTTTCATTATTAATGTTGGTATTTCGGAGGATGTCAGTGATTTAGACCAGAAACGATTTTTTGTGAAAACGCATAAGTCTTAGACCATCTGGATGGCCTTGTGTTTGGGCCGACCGTCCAGACGGATCCGGTGTTTTCAGTGCCCTAAAACACACTTTTTTGAAACCAGGTCCCAGGGTAGATAAGTAAAAAATGGCCCTATGCTTTATCGTGTTCGGATTCGTTTGGACGCCTGATACGCAAACGATGACTTCATCGCCCCTCCACCAGCGGGGCACCCATTAGAGTTCCGTTTAATTGTTTTGTTTGATTTGATTTGTATTATTTTTGTAGCTTTAAATACAGCCCCTTGAAATACTAACTGTAAATTAAAAAATAGATTTTCAGCTCAATCTACAAGGTTTAACAACTGCTTTCTCCTCCTCGACTGTATGTTTGCACATGCTCCGCCTCGTCTTCTTCATTTTTTGGTTGAGAACCAGCGCCACACAATGGCCTTGAATATGTACTACAGCGTTTCTACAGCTAGATGTGTTTTTGCATCGGACCGTCTTTACAGAGAGATTCCTGAAACGCATCAAAGGAAAATGGAGGGGAAAAGATCGTTTTTGCCGGTGTGGAGGGGGCCTCAGAGCCATATCAGAGAAGACAGCTGTGTAGAGGCTGTTAATACGGTGGTTGAACCTGCCACTAAGTATATGAGGCTCTTTCAGTTTATCTACCACCTCACTTTTATCCCAGTAGTCATGGTAACCTTTATGAGCTCGAGACCATGGATGTTTTATTATTCAAATTAAAATAAGACCGGCTTTAAAGAAGAGCCATGTGAGAAGATTTGTTCAGTTGGAGAGTCCAGGGTTCTGTCATAATGAGCTGAGCTCACACTGAGGGGAGAGGCGAGGAGGAGGAGAGGAGGAGGAGGAGGACTAGAGGAGGAGGAGGAAAGGAGAGGAGGAGGAGGAAAGGAGAGGAGGAGAGAGGACAGGAGGAGGAGGAGAGGAGGAGGGAGAGGAGGAGGAGGAGAGGAGGAGAGAGGAGGGGGAGAGGAGGAGGGAGAGGAGGAAAGAGAGGAGGAGGAGAGGAGAGAGAGGAGGAAAGACAGGAGGAGGAGGAGGAGGAGACAGAGAGGGGATGCGAATGGAGGAGAGGAGATAGGAGAAGGAGGAGGAGACGAATCAGGCTGCAAACCAGAGAAACGCTCAGTGACACGGAGAAGTATTCATCGAGGCTCCCTTATCTGGGTCAAGCTATTCAGCCGTGTGTGTGTGTGTGTGTGTGTATGTGTGTGTGTGTGTGTTTGTTTGTCAGTGTGTGTGTGGATGTCTGACACTCAGTCATGCGTTCGCTGGGTCTTTGTTGGACGGCTCAGAACTCGTCTCTGGGAGGACAGGAAGTGGACTCACTGTGGCGGGGTCGCCACCAGACGAGACTCTTAGTGACTTCCTGTGACCTCCTCAGGTGTGGGGGGGGCGGGGGGGGGCTGGAGGGGGTCCTGGCGTCCCTAGTAAGAGAAGGTCTGCAGCGGGTCTGAACCCCGACCTCAATAACTCCCCGCTGAACCAGCCCTAACGGCTATTGAAGGTTAGCCATCTAACGGCTAGAGCGGGTTAGCCATCTAACGGCTAGTGTTGGTTAGCCATCTAACGGCTAGTGTTGGTTAGCCATCTAACGGCTAGTGTGGGTTAGCCATCTAACGGCTAGTGTTGGTTAGCCATCTAACGGCTAGTGTGGGTTAGCCATCTAACGGCTAGTGTGGGTTAGCCATCTAACGGCTAGTGTGGGTTAGCCCTCTAACAGCTAGTGTTGGTTAGCCATCTAACGGCTAGTGTGGGTTAGCCATCTAACGGCTAGTGTGGGTTAGCCATCTAACGGCTAGTGTGGGTTAGCCATCTAACGGCTAGTGTGGGTTAGCCATCTAACGGCTAGTGTGGGTTAGCCATCTAACGGCTAGTGTTGGTTAGCCATCTAACGGCTAGTGTGGGTTAGCCATCTAACGGCTAGTGTGGGTTAGCCATCTAACGGCTAGTGTGGGTTAGCCCTCTAACAGCTAGTGTTGGTTAGCCATCTAACGGCTAGTGTGGGTTAGCCATCTAACGGCTAGTGTGGGTTAGCCATCTAACGGCTAGTGTGGGTTAGCCATCTAACGGCTAGTGTGGGTTAGCCATCTAACGGCTAGTGTGGGTTAGCCATCTAACGGCTAGTGTGGGTTAGCCATCTAACGGCTAGTGTGGGTTAGCCATCTAACGGCTAGTGTGGGTTAGCCATCTAACGGCTAGTGTGGGTTAGCCATGTAGCGGCTAGTGTGGGTTAGCCATCTAACAGTTAGTGAAGGTTAGCCATCTAACGGCTAGTGAAAGTTAGCCACCTAACGGCTAGTGAAGGCTGGGGTCCCTGATGGGGCTGGATTTATTTTCTTCTCTTTGTAGGTTATTTGTTCCTCATCTCTTCTATCGATGCTATCTTTCGGTTTCCTATTCCTTCTCTTTGTAGCCACACAAACACTTTACACCTGACCTCAAGCTAACGATGTAGCCTTCTAGGGCGTTGCTGTCTTACAAAGACAACTTGTTTGATTACAAATTCACCATTCTGTGAACGCACAATGACGCCCTCCTAAACGGGGTGTTAAAATAAACACTGGCAATAAATACGGCAGGCTAATAGTACAACCCTGGGTTAGGCTATCCCTTTAACTACAGGGGTACGTCAGGCTAACACCAATATAGAGACTGGGGTATCCCATTAACTACAGGGGTACGGCAGGCTAACACCAATATAGAGACCGGGGTATCCCTTTAACTACAGGGGTACGGCAAGCTCACACCAATGTACAGCCCGGGGTTAAGGTTAGGGTTAGGGTTAGCTATCCTCTTAACTACAGGGTTACCTTGTTTGGGGCTTCGCTCAGGTGAAGAATCAAGGTGGGTCCTCTGCCATCTAGCTGCTTGATGGTGACATTGGTTTGGTGGTTTTGAGAGAGAGTCGACTCTGATCACACAGCAGTCTGCCTCTCAAAGAACCTGATGTAGAGGAGGTTGCTGGTTTGAAACCCAAACAGAGAGCTCTCTTTAAGATAATTCCTCATTAAGAACTGCCCTGGAGCCCAAAGGCAAGGCGCTTTACCCATAATGCTGTTCAGGGAACCCTTCGTAGCAATATGAAAAACCTCCAATACAAGATGTTAACCTCAGACTGGTTGTGTTTCAAAAATGGTTGTCCTGGAGCTCTGAATGTGACTGCAGTCTCCTGTCCTCTTCAACTCTATGCGACCGAGATCATGAATTATGATGAATAATGCGCAAGCAGCATGCTGTTGCCTCCTATTTATTTACTGTGGTCCTACTGCTCACATTCTACTGTTCCAAACGTGTTGATGGTCCCCAGGCGTTTGACATCTCAGATGATCACATTTATAGATGTTCTGTGATGAAGGCGGTGAATCACGGACAGAAACCGAATATTTGAAACAATAAATATATTTCAGAACATCAAGACAAAACAAAGGATAAAAATCCATTTATAAACATTTGATGAATAGACTTTTATCGCTGCAATTCATTAGTGCTTCCTAGGTTGTCTGCTGGCTAATCAGAGAGAGGCTTTATTGATAATGCGTTTTATGTTCCAGATCTCATCGTAAAACTGGTGAAGGAGAAGTTTGGAGCGCCTCAGACGGAGTATCAGAAGGTAACCCTATTTTTTTAATGTATTAAGACAACAGCCACAGTTTCTGTTACTTTATTGAATTGTTCTATTTATTTTCTCTTGCCTTGTGCGTTCTGCTTTTTCCCATCTTGTTGAAGTGTTCTTTGTGTTTATTAGGGCAATAGGGTATACATTACATTCATGTTCCAATTGTAGGTATTTTTCTATGAACTGTATGGGGTACGGCGTTATTCATATGAGTAATGAATAATGAGAGTTATGAATGCCCTCGCCCACCTCTCCAATGCTCCATGGTAACACAGAACAGAACAAATTAGTTTATTTATCGAGGATGTTAAGATTGATTTGAACTTCCCAGAAGAAATCAAACACATCCGGAGCACTTCAGGTTGTCAAGCTCTGACAGCTGAACCTCACCCTGTAATGGCCCCAGGAAACCACAGGATCATGTTCCTCATGGAGGTCCGGCCAGCGTCCCAGACCCAGACCCAGACCCAGACCCAGACCAAGACCCAGACTAAGACCCAGACCCAGACCCAGACCTAGACCAGACCAAGACCCAAACCCAGACCCAGACCCTGACCCTGACCCTGACCTAGACCAGACCAAGACCCAAACCCAGACCCAGACCAAGACCCAGACCAAGACCCAGACCCAGACCCAGACCCAGACCCAGACCCTGACCCTGACCCAGACCCAGACCCAGACCCAGTACCCAGACCCAGACCCAGACCGGCCAGCGTCCCAGAGCCAGACTGGCTATGGTCCGATCTGCGGTTCTGAGGGCACCATGAGGGGCTTGTTTCAATGGATCTGTGCTCTGATTCTGTGGTGCTTCCGTCTCTGCATGTCCTCATCTGATGTCTCCTGGCTCTCCTCAGCCAGAGAACATAGTCCTGACCCTGCAGGTAAAGTCCCTATGGCCTTACGTTATAAAAAACCCTGCACCTTGTCCTAAACCGGATACAAACCCCCCCGCACCTTATCCTAAACCGGCTACAAACCCCCCACGCCTTATCCTAAACCGGCTACAAACCCCCCGCGCCTTATCCTTAACCGGCTACAAACCCCCTAAAGTACCAATACCCTAAGCCTGTCCTAAACCCACATAACCATGCCTTTAACTGAGCCTCACGCTGTAGCAACCCACCCGGCATGAAACCCCAAACTCTGCCCTGACCCAACCCCCAAACCCTGCCCTGACCCAACCCCCAAACCCTGCCCTGACCCAACCCCCAAACCCTGCCCTAATCTAACCACCAAACCCTGCCCTGACCCAACCCCCAAACCCTGCCCTAATCTAACCACCAAACCCTGCCCTGACCCAACCCCCAAACCCTGCCCTAATCTAACCACCAAACCCTGCCCTAACCCAACCCCCAAACCCTGCCCTGACCCAACCACCAAACCCTGCCCTAACCCAACCATCAAACCCTACTCAACCTTCCTAGACTAACCCTGCTCCCAGCGTATGTAAACCCTTCATAACATATTCTGACCGTGAGCATATGTTAACCCTAAACTCAAGCATGTGTTAACTGCTAACTATGCTAACCCTTAACATGTTCTTACCTCTAGAATGTGCTAACTCCTAGCATATGCTAACCTTTCCCCTATAATGCATAGCAGCAGACCTAAACCCTGGATATGTTAACGATGAACGTAGAAATAATGACAATGTGCTCTTGAAACTTTCACCCTAAAAGCTCCTAATATTAGGTCTACGATTTTTACATTTAGGTTTAAATATAAATGATACGTTTATTACAGTGGAGCGTAGCGTTACAGTGAGCGTTACTGTTGGAGCGTTACTGTTGGAGCGATACAGTTAGCGTTACAGTGAGCGATACAGTTAGCGTTACAGTGGAGTGTAGTGTTATAGTGACAATACAGTGAGCGATACAGTGAGCGTTACAGTGGAGCGTAGTGTTATAGTGAGCTCTACAGTGAGCGTTACAGTTAGCGTTCGTGGAGCGTTACAGTGAGCGTTACAGTGAGCGTTACAGTTACCGTTCGTGGAGCGTTACAGTGAGCGTTACAGTGAGGTTGGGGTTTTGGTTCGTGGGGTTTTGGTTTCTGGAGTCTTTATGCTGGTTACCACTGCTTTCCCAGAATAGTTCAGTCTCCAGGCTCCGTCGTCATGACAGCGTGAAAACACAAATGGCTTTTGACATCTTTCCTAAACATTGATTCAAGCCTGAAGGAACGGGGCGTGGCTAACTCTGTGCTCCAGATGCACACAACGTCAGATCCTCATTGCACACACACAAACACACACATACACACATTATTCCACATACACGCCCACATATACACATACATGTACACACGCACTTGTACACTGTTGCTCTCGCCTATTCATTTCTCAGTTACCCACTCCAAACCCCTTCATTTAGTTCTTATTTCACCCCTACACCCCTATGAGTTATTCATTCTCTTATCTCTCTCTCTCTCTCTCTCTCTCTCTCTCTCTCTCTCTCTCTCTCTCTCTCTCTCTCTCTCTCTCTCTCTCTCTCTCTCTCTCTCTCTCTCTCTCTCTTTCTCCCTCTCTCTCTATGTCTCTCTCTCAGGTGCTCTACTATGAACTGGGCTTCCTGCTGTGTGCGGCGGTGGGCGTGGTGTACCTGGTGCTCCTCCCCCTCGCCGGCCTCCTGCTGTGTATCTGCCGTTGCTGTGACAACTGCGGAGGGGAAATGCACCAGCGGCAGCGGAAGAACGCCGACTGTCAGCGCGGCCTTCTGGGAACGCTACTGTTCACCACCTCGCTGGTCATCAGGTGAGACCCCCTGACCACTTCCCCCCCCCCCCCCCCCCTCCCACACGGGGAGACGTGAATCCTAACCCCCTGACCCCCCCAGGTCACTCCAGAGGTTCAGTGACAGGGGGAGGAGCCCTGAGGGTCCGCCCTCCCAGTGACAAGGGTGAGTGAAAGGGGGAGGAGCCCTGAGGGTCCGACTTCCCAGTGACGAGAGGGAGTGGCAGGGGGAGGAGCCCTGAGGGTCCGCCCTCCAAGTAACGAGGGTGAGTGACAGGGGGAGGAGCCCTGAGGGTCCGCCTTCCCAGTGACGAGGGGGAGTGGCAGGGGGAGGAGCCCTGAGGGTCCGCCCTCCCAGTAGCGAGGGTGAGTGACAGGGGGAGGAGCCCTGAGTGTCCGCCCTCCCAGTAACGAGGGGGAGTGGCAGGGGGAGGAGCCTCGCTCATGGACTACAGCGTTTATAAAAGAGGATTGAGATCATCCTGGTAGAGTCACACTCAGGACCTGCTGGGCGCTGTGTGCACGAGGGTGTGTGTGCACGTGGGCGCTGTGTGCACGTGGATGTGTGTGCATGTGGGCGCTGTGTGCACGTGGATGTGTGTGCACGTGGATGCCTGTGCCCGGGGATGTGTGTGCACGTGGGTGCGATGTGCACGGCGATGTGTGTGCAGTGGAGTCACGCGGCGTACATCCTGAGCCCTCACCCCGTCTCCGTGGAGACAGGGACCAGATGCCTGCGCTGCCTAACGAGACGTCTGGGGACCATCACCACATACTTCTGATCCTCCTGCGTCTCCTACCAGCTTCTTCTACTCCTCATCATCCTTCATTTCTCCTCCTCCTCTTCTTCTCTCCTCCTCCACCTCCTCCTCCTCCTCCTCCTCCACCTCCTCCTCTCCTCCTCCTCCTCCTCCTCCTCTTCTTCCTCCTCCTCTTCGTCTCTCCTCCTCCTCTTCTTCTCTCCTCCACCACCACCTCCTGCTCCTCCTTCTCTCCTCCTCCTCCTCATCCTAGTCCTCCCGCGGGGCAACGGCGACACTTTGAAGCTGCTCAGATCGGAGGCTTCTGATTGGCTGAAAAGGGCGAGCAGGAGAGAGGAGGAAGAGGAGGAGGAGGGTTGCAAGGGAGAGAGGGAATCCTCACGGGAATGTGATGATGCTGTGGTTTCCATGGATACCGTGTTTTCCCACATCCCAGCAGGGTGCAGCTGCATAGTGAAGAACCGTGAGCGGACCTGGAAACAGAACAGCTCAGAGCCGAACTCTCAGTGTCCAATTAAAACACAAAACAACACAGCAGCACAACACAACCCCACCTCACTGGAAGCAGAGGGCTTTAGGGGAAGGTGGGTTAGGGTTAGGTTAAAGTGGACTTCAGCCCGTACTCATGAGTTCTAGTTAGAGGTTAGCCGCTGTCCCCATGGTGTTAGAGGACTGGTTGATGGACAGCTCCTCCAACGCTCCTCCAACGTCACTTTGATTCAGTGGGTTCCACTACTGCCCCGAAGGACTCTAGGACGAGGCTGATCATCTCTGTCCATCTCTACCTATATCGCTCTCTACATTTCTCTCTCTCTCTACATCTCTCTCTGTCTCCCTCCATCTCTCTCTCTCTCTCTCTCTCTCTCTCTCTCTCTCTCTCTCTCTCTCTCTCTCTCTCTCTCTCTCTCTCTCCATCACTTTCTCTCTCTCTCTCTCTCTCTCTCTCTCTCTCTCTCTCTCTCTCTCTCTCTCTCTCTATCTCTCTCTCTCTCTCTCTCCATCTCTTTCTCTCTCTCTCTCTCTCTCTCCCTCTCTCTCTCTATTTATCTCTCTCTCTCCCTCTCCATCTCTCTCCATCACTAAGGACTTTATAATGAGGCACCACTGATCATCTCTGTCTATCTCTACCTACACCTCTTTCTCTCTTTCTTTCTACCTCTCTCTCTCTCTCTCTCTCTCTCTCTCTCTCTCATCTCTCTCTCTCTCTCTCTCCTCTCTCTCTCTCTCTCTCTCTCTACATCTCTCTCTCTACATCTCTCTCTCTCCACCTCTCCCTTCACTAAGGAGCTTTATAGTGAGGTATCACTAATCATCTCTGTCTATCTCTACCTACACCTCTTTCTCTCTCTCTCTCTAGCTCTCTCTCTCTCTCTTTTCTCTCTCTCTCTCTCTCTCTCTCTCTCTCTCTCTCTCTCTCTCTCTCTCTCTCTCTCTCTCTCTCTCTCTCTCTCTCTTCTCTCTCTCTCTCTCTCTCTCTCTCTCTCTCTCTCTACATCTCTCTCTCTCCACCTTCTCTCTTCACTAAGGGCTTTATAGTGAGGTATCACTGTGGACCTAGAGGTGCTGGATGGGGTCTGGTCCTCTGCGGCTGATGGGTTAGCTAACCCTAACCCAAGTGGAGGAGTCCTTGATCTGCAGTCTGCTCTTGTGGCAGACGGCCATCCTCATGTTCGGAGCTAGTAGTTAGTAGGGTGGTAAACTAGTAATTAGAAGGGTGGTAAACTAGTAGTTAGTAGGATGGTAAACTGGTAGTTAGTAGGGTGGTACACTGGTAGTTAGTAGGGTGGTGAACTGGTAGTTAGTAGGGTGGTAAAATAGTAGCTAGTAGGGCGGTAAATTAGTAGTAAGCAGTATAACTAATAGTTATTAGGGTTGTATTAACCAGGACTCTGACAGATTAATGATGAGGAGGCGATTATCACGAGGGATTCTACATCCCTAGAGTCTAATTATAGAGTGTTGCCCTGGAGGGGGTTAGAGTGCAGTGTGCAGTGTGTCGTTTGCAGTGTGTAGTGTGCAGTGTGTAGTGTGTAGGGTACTAGGGACCTCTCTCCTCTCCTCTCCTCCACTCCTGTCCTCTCCTTCGGTTCCTCTGAGTTAATTATTATAATTAAGGATATGCATCTCAAGTTATTATGAAGTTACACTGAGGACAGCGGGATGAGCTTGTGTATTTCTCTCTTCTTTCTCTCTCTCTCTCTCTCTCTCTCTCTCTCTCTCTCTCGCTCTCTCTCTCTCTCTCTCTCTCTCTCTCTCTCTCTTCTTCCTCTCTCTCTCTCTCTCTCTCTCTCTCTCTCTCTCTCTCCTCCTCTCTCTCTCTCTCTGTTTGACTGTGCAGAATCCACCCACCTAGAGAGAGAGGAGGGGGAGAGAGTAGTGAAAGGGAGATAGTGAGAGAGTGGTTTCTTTGTGTTTGCTACAGAAAGCAGGGGTGTAGACTTCAACAATACACTTTTGTTTTGAAGGAGCCATTTTGATTCTCTCTTTCCGGGCGAGACAGCTCCACTTGACTGTAGAATCATTCAGTCCACCTCCACTCTAGACTCACTGGCTGGCTGGCTGACTGACTGACTGGCTGACTGGCTGTTTTACTCTCTTGTTGATGAGTAGAGCAGAAGTATGATTTAGCGTGTGTTTCAGCTCCATCATATGTTTCATATACAGTCTTCATCGTAGATCGTCCTGTCGCTGACAAACACACAAACCCTTCCCTCACATTAACCAGCCTCACAGATACTAGATCACACGAATGTTTGAACACACTGAGCTGATGGCCTTGTGACACACTCATGCACACACACACTCAGGCATGCATGCACGCACACACACACACACACACACATACACAGACACACACACACACAGGTCTTAATGTAATGTTGTTAAGAAGAGTAATTGAATGTATCAAACAACTTAATTGGACAGCAGGGACCTCTACTGGAGGACTTGTGTCATTGGATATTATTATTATTATCTGTGAACGCATGAGTGGAATCATTAAGACATTTAAAGTAGTTAATGCATCTATTAACATCTATTGTCTAATGTATGGTGTGTCAACATTTCTAAATGCCTTTATTTATTTAATAAATAAGTATCTGGGGGATTGACATGTGGTTTGCTGTTGCTTGGCGACAGCATCGGAGTGCTGTGTGCCTACACAGCCAATCAGACGCTGAGCTCTCAGGTGAAGAACGTCAGGCGATTGGTCAACAGCAACATGAGGGACCTTCACACCTTCGTCAACGACACGCCCACGGTACCTGTCTGTCATTCGGCCTGTCTGTCTGTGTGTGTCTGTCTGTCCGTCTGTCTGTCTGTGGTTCCTCAACTAACTGGAATTTTTTTTTCAGCAAATTGACTTCCTGGTCTCTCAGTACTCGACTGCGAAAGGAAAAGTTCTGTATGACCTCGACAGTAAGTTACACTGTACTATAAATACTATTTACTACAAGAGTACTCTGTCCTAGACACTTACATCTAATGTTACTTTACTCTCTAGTCTAGCCACTAAGATTTTAATGTAACTTTACTCTCTCTAGGCACTAAGATCTTAATGTCGCTCATCTCTGTTCTAGATGGTACATTCATCCTGTGACCTTGACTCTCCCAGATATAGGTCCTCTACTTGGCGGAAGGATACACGGGCAGCTAGGGAAGGAGGTCCGGCCTGCCATGGACGGAGCGCTCAGTCTGGCTGGAGGTGAGTCCGCCTCCGCCGATCACAGGCACTGTTAGCTGAGCCGGGTCATATATTAATATAATTAACACATCTGTCCTGCTGTTTTTTATATGTTTGGTAATTATAAGTGAACGTGCGTTTAAACTGTTGACTGAACATGAAAAATGAACAAGCAGGGAGCCAGCATATTAGTCACTTAGTTCATGATTACCATGTACTGCTGAACATTTAAACTTGTATGCCGCACGATGAAGGCACTGAAAGACATTCAGAAGATCTTTGTATATTCTTTCTTTTTGTTTTTGTTCTGAAGTGAAAATCGAAAGAGCCCTAAAAGGTAACAACAGTCTGACCCCCGTGACCTTTAACCCTGTGACCTCTGACACTGTCGTGACCCCAGTTCCCATTTGCCTTCCTTGAACATTTGGACCGATCAGGGGACAGAATGCCGTCTTAATGCAACATTAAGACCAAGGTTCTCCGCTCGTCATGATTCAGACTCGGATCACCAAATGGTTCTCACGTTTCTGTTCCTCATGTCGTTGGTTGTTCCCCTCCATCCACATCTCAACTCTCACATTTAAGTCAGTTCTGATAAGACAGTTCCGATCAGTCAGTTCCGATAAGTCTGTTCAGGATGAGTCAGCTATGATAAGTCAATTATAATAAGTTTGTTCCGATTAGTCAGTTCTGATAAGTCAGTTCCCGATGAGTCAGTTCTGCTAAGGCAGTTCCGATAGACATGGGGGGCTCAAGTCACATGACTTGACTCGAGTCAGACTCGAGTCGCAAATTTGAGGACTTGAGACTTGCTTGACTAACACTGATAAAAGACTCGACTTGACTTTGACTTGGTCTTCATGACTTGAGACTTGACTTAGACTTGAGACAGATGACTCGAAATGACTTTTTTAAAGTTAAATTAAATGTTGGATATGGATATATCAAATGGTCCTACCCCCTCTCGTTCAACGCTGACTCTGACTCCACCCATTCCAAGTACATGGACGCGCAATCACGCAAGAGCGCGAACACAGATGCACGAGAGTGAGCCAGGCTAGCTAGGTTGGAGTTTAGGGTTGTCTTCTAGTGCTAGGTCCAAATGTGGATTAGCTAGTTAGCTAGCTCCAGTAGCTACCGCAGGATAACAACAAACAGAAGCTTGCTCTGGGTCACGAGCTTTGAGTACGTGCACGTGCACGAAGGGGTCACTCGCGGGGAGCGGGGGAGGGGGAGTGCAGTACGACCGTTTGATTGACGTACTTACTGTCCAATGCCACTCGGTGGTTCTGAAAATCATTGGCTGGAGTTTTTCGAGCCCTGCCCGTTCCACAGATGATTGACTTGTTTAATTTTCATGTCAGTAGGCTACTTCTAACTCAGTGGCTGTAAGTGGGTTATAATAATGATTTCCAATGATTTTCAAGTAAAATTACACCGTCAGAGCCAGAGCGTCAGACTGGGCTGTTCTCAGCATAGCGCAAAAAAATTAAGAGGGTTCAAGTTCCAGTCCCCAAATTCAGTTGAACCACTACCTGGACATTTGTGATGGGCAGAGCTGCCTTCAGTTTTGGGCCTATTCACATAATGGTTTTGGAATGTTTTGAATAGTTTGAGTTATTGTTAATGTTAAGAAATTGTTATTGTTAATGTTGAAATAAAACTCAACTTATGAACCACTCACTCTACCGATTTTTAAATGTGGAAACTGGGTTAGATGATCAGATTTTTGTATGACTTGACTTGTGACTTGCTTGACCTGAGCAATGACTTGACTTGTGACTTGCTTGATTCTCACCACAGTGACTTGGGACTTGCTTGAGACTTGAAGGTTATGACTTGAGACTTGCTTGTGACTTGCACATGAGTGACTTACCCCCACCTCTGCCGATTAGTCATTTCCGAGCCAGAGATTGGACAAGAGGCTTGAGTGCTGAGATAGAGAATACAAGACACTGGGACCAGTACAAGACACTGGGACCAGTACAAGACACTGGGACTAGTACACGGCACTGGGACCAGTACACGGCACTGGGACCAGTACACGGCACTGGTACCAGTACACGACACTGGGACCAGTACACGGCCCTAAGACCAAAATCCACGTGAACGCGCCTGCAGCGCAGCACGCCCGTGCCCGGCAGCTGGCATGGGCGTGCTGCGCTGCAAATCAAATCTTGCTGCCGGTTTTCTCGGCAGCAAGTGGTCCGGCAGCAAACCCGCTACGCGTCTCTACATTCACTTTGAATGGGATCGTGCCGCGCGGCATCTTTTTGCATCTTTTGGTGTGAATGCAGGGTAATTTGGATTGGCTTAAATATCCACCAATCAGGGCTGATTTTAACCATTAGTGACAGCATTCAGATATACAATCCAAGCTCTTCAATGTCTTCCCTCTCCTGCTTTACTCCTCGTACTCCTTTTTATAAATTTACACTCCTCAATGTGTTACCTCCTCCTCATGTTACCCAGATTTACATACATACGTGTGTGTGTGTGTGTGTGTGTGTGTGTGTGTGTGTGTGTTTGTGTGTGTGTGTGTGTGTGTGTGTGTGTGTGTGTGTGTGTGTGTGTGTGTGTGTGTGTGTGTGTGTGTGTGTGTGTGTGTGTGTGTGTGTGTGTGTTTGTGTGTGCGCATTTGTATTGAAACTGTTTACTTTAGACGAGAGCTAAAAGTTGATGCTTCACCGGTCGCTCTCTCTCTCTCTCTCTCTCTCTCTCTCTCTGTCTCTGTTTTTCACTCGCTCTGTTACACTTTTTTATTCTCTCTCTCTCTCTCTCTCTCTCTCTCTCTCTCTCTCTGTGTGTGTGTGTGTGTGTGTGTGTGTGTGTGTGTGTGTGTGTGTGTGTGTGTGTGTGTGTGTGTGTGTGTGTGTGTGTGTGTGTGTGTGTGTATATATATATATATATATATATATATATATATATATATATATATATATATTTCACCTTTGTCTCTTTCTCTCCCTAACTTGAGTCTCCCTCTAACCTGTCTCCCCCAGCGATGCGAGAGACGAGGGAGGCTCTGGAGAATGCCAGTGTGTCTCTGGAGGTGCTCCAGGAGGGCAGCGGGAAGCTGGCCTTCAGCCTGAGTCTGATGAGGAGCAGTCTGAGGCGCAGCCTGGACGACCCGGCCTGCAGGGACCCCAAGAACCAGCCCACCTCCGCCCAGCTCTGCAGCGCCATCCAGAGCTCCCTCAGCCACCTCCACCTGCACGCCAACTACTCCAGGGTACGGCCGTCCAGAGGCCTTGTTCCTCTCGAGGTCCTTCATCTAGAGCTCCTTCATCTAGAGGCCTTGTTCCTCTAGAGCTCCTTCATCTAGAGCTCCTTCATCTAGAGGCCTTGTTCCTCTAGAGCTCCTTCATCTAGAGGCCTTGTTCCTCTAGAGCTCCTTCATCTAGAGCAGTGGTTCTCAACCTTTTTTGAGCAAACGCCCCCCTGACCTTACCCTGATCCTCCGGCGCCTAAAACGTTGGTGCGGACGGATGTTGCGTTTGTGATGAGGTTGCAAACGCGATGAGGTAACTAACAACCCCACTCACACTCGTGTTATATTGCTTAAAGTTGTCAGTGCATTGTTTTCATTGATTTTGCGTTGGTCACTAATAGCAGTGAATGCCCTCTGAGTCGAGAGAGAGAGAGAGAGAGAGAGAGAGAGAGAGAGAGAGAGAGAGAGAGAGAGAGAGAGAGGCCAAGAAAGAAGAGGTGAGGAAGAAATGGTTGGATTGAACATTCATTCACCGTGACCGCGGTGCGGGCACTCCCGGCCGCCACGTCTCCCGTCGTGCCGCGGCACCCTGCGGCCTGGGCACCGTGACCTCGGGCACCGTGACCTTGGGCACTGCGACCACTCCCACGTCTCCCGCAACTCCAGCCATGCCCCATGAACGAATGAATGAATGGCCCGGGAACCACGGCACCGCGGCCCGGGCAACTCGGACTCCACGAAAACAGATCGCACGCAGAGGCCTAATAAGGCCTATATATTTTGTATTTGAAATGCAACAGCCTTTTCGTGGAGACTACACTCAGAGCAGCTGGAACTGAACAAGAGGAAGAAGGAAAACGGTCTATGAAACAAAATTTGATATTTTTTTCTTGCTATCGGCCATGTTTGATTGTGTTGTGTTGGTTATTGACCTGTTTATCAGCGTTACTATAGAGATCATGATGATAGCTGATGTAACGGGAGTCCGGGCGTGTGCAGGACCGAACCGCGCTGTATTACCGCGCATAGACAGTATAAAGTAGCTGAGATGGTAGAGGGGTTAGAAACCAATAAGTGAAAATAGGCTTTATATTTCAGGTAGCTTATTTTTTCACCCAAAAAAAAAAAAAAGATTTTTTTTATTTTTTTTATTTTTTTCACCCAAAAATAGAATCACGTTCCCAGTGCCCCCCTTGAGCTCCTTCATCTAGAGGCCTTGTTCCTCTTGAGGTCCGTCATCTAGAGCTTCTTCATCTAGATGCCTTGTTCCTCTAGAGGTCCTTCATCTAGAGCTCCTTCATCTAGATGCCTTGTTCCTATAGAGGTCCTTCATCTAGAGCTCCTTCATCTAGAGGCCTTGTTCCTCTAGATGTCCTGCATCTAGTGGTTGTTCATCTAGAGCTCCTTCATCTAGAGCTCCTTCATCTAGAGCTCCTTCATCTAGAGCTCCTTGTTCTTGAGGGCCTTCATCTTCTAGAGGTCCTGTGTTCTGATTCTGCTCTGGTTTCGGATGTTTAATCTGGTTCTGATCTGGTTTCAGATGGTTTAATCTGGTTCTGATCTGGTTTCAAGCTTCAACTTGTTTCATCTGGCTCTGAACTGGTTTCAGATATTTAATCTGGTTCTGATCTGGTTTCAGATGTTTAATCTGGTTCTGATCTGGTTTCAGCTTGCAAGTTTGAACCCTCAGCTGGAGAAGATGAACCAGGTTCTGCAGCCAGACTTGTGTACAGATGTTTGAATCTGGTTCTGATCTGGTTTCAGATGCTTTAATCGGGTTCTGATCTGGTTTCAACTGGTTTAATCTGGTTCTGAACTGGTTTCAGATGTTCAATCTGGTTCTGATCTGTTTTCAGATGGTTTCATCTGGTACTGATCTGGTTTCAGATGTTCAATCTGGTTCTGATCTGTTTTCAGATGGTTTCATCTGGTACTGATCTGGTTTTAGATGTTTAATCTGGTTCTGATCTGGTTTCAGCTGGCAAGTGTGAACCCTCAGCTGGAGAAGATGAACCAGGTTCTGCAGACAGACTTGAGAGCCGTCATCCAGAGGGTGAGACAATACTACACTATAGTACTCTTGTACTTAATAATAATAATAATCTGACCCTGTAGTACTTTGATACTATAGCACTCTGATATGATGGTACTCTGGTACTATCGTACTCTAAAACTGTAGTACTCTGATACTATAGTACTTTGGTACTCTGATACTATAGTACTCTGATACTATAGTACTTTGATACTATGGAACTTTGATAATATAGTACTCTAATACTCTGATACTATAGTACTCTGATATTCTGATACTATAGTACTTTGATGCTATGGAACTTTGATACTATAGTAATCTAATACTCTGAAACTATAGTACTCTAATACTATATTACTCTGATACTATAGAAATCTGATACTATAGTACTCTGGTACTCTGATACTATAGTACTCTGATACTATGGAACTTTGATACTATAGTACTCTGATACTTATTAATCTACTACTCTCATACTATAGTGCTCTGATACTCTGATACTATAGTACTCTAGTGCTATTTGAATAGCACTCTATAGTACTTCGGTACTATATTACTCTAATTCTATAGTACTCTGGTACAAAAATTACTTTAATACTATAGTACTCTGATACCCTGATACTATGCACTATACTGTTCTATTGTAGTACTCCTGTTGTAACGTAATACTCTATTGTACTGGCAGTGTGGTGTAGTATTCTAATACTGGCAGTGTGTTGTAGTACTCTCATACAGAGATACTGTAGTAACCTGTCCTATGTGATGCAGGGCTACTCGTCTCTGAACAATACTCCTTCCATGGTGGTGGATCAGACCACGTCCGTGGTGGAGGGTGAGTTCAGCTACTATAGATTAACCCTAACCCCGAACCCTAACCCTGTAACCCTAACCGTAACCCTATGCCCATAACCCAAACCCTAACCCTATAAGGGGTTAGGGTTGAGAGGGCTGAGAGGGCTGTAGTCTAATGCCCTCTAATGCCCCCTACGGGTGAGAGGGCAGTAGGTTCTGGTAACTGCCCTCTAATGCCCCCTAGGGGTGAGAGGGCTGTTGGACGGCATTGGCTCCAACATCAGCAGCTTCTCCAAGGGTTTCCCGGTCCGAAGCAGTCTGGCCAACTTCACCATCTTCATCAACCAGGCCCACTCGTCCATCGAGGACCACTACCCCCAGCTGGACCAGGCAGACTTCTACAGGTCGGTTCTTCATTGCTGGAGATTGATGGAGACTTTACAATATTTTATTTTGTAAGAGTGTAGACGCTAGAGATGCGCGGATGGGCTATTATTTCATCCGAAACCTCATCACAAACGCAACATCCGTCCGCACAACGTTTTTTAACCATTTTCAAAACCGCACCCGCCCGCCATCCACCGGTTGTATCTAGCCTACTATATAGGCTAATGCCTATTGCACATTATTTTTTGCAAAGTCCACCGCACAACAGTGCAACATGCATGTTCACATTTTTTATAGTACATAACAACCCCAAAACTTGCCTGCTTGCCTTGCAAATCAAAGTTTTCTGACAATTTTTCTTATCTTCTTTCCTAGCCGTGGATTTTATTGAACTAGAAGTTTAACTTGTTCAACCTCTAGTCATCTTGCGCTGCCATTGCCAAATGTCACTTCTGAGTCAAATCACTCCATAATCTCTTAAAATCCTTATTCCACGAGTGGTAGGCTACAATGGCGGGCTGTTTTAAAATATATCTGATATCGAAACAGGTGGGCTGGCTGCATCGCGCTGTGCTGCATGCTGGTCCTGGTCCTGGCCTTCAACTACCTGGGCCTGCTGTGTGGAACGCTGGGCTACGACAAACACGCCTCACCCACCACCCGGGGCTGCATCTCCAACACTGGGGGCACCCTGCTCATGGCGTGAGTCACGACCCCCGACCCACGACCCATGACCCTGCCCTGACCCCACCTGCTCCTTCATGACCTGGATATCGTTTCACTGTAAGCTTCGGACAAAAGGGTCAGAGTGAGCCCAATTAGACAGGGTTAGTTAGTTAGAGTTAGCTGAATCAGATAGGGTTAGTTAGTTAGAGTTAGCTGAATTGGATAGGGTTAGTTAGTTAGAGTTGGCTGAATTAGATAGGGTTAGTTAGTTAGAGTTAGCTTAATTAGATAGGGTTAGTTAGTTAGAGTTAGCTTAATTAGATAGGGTTAGTTAGTTAGAGTTAGCTGAATTGGATAGGGTTAGATGGTTAGAGTTGGCTGAATTAGAAAGAGTTAGTTAGTTAGAGTTAGCTGAATTGGATAGGGTTAGTTAGTTAGAGTAACCTGAATTAGATAGGGTTAGTTAGTTAGAGTTAGCTTAATTAGATAGGGTTAGTCAGTTAGTTAGTTAGTTAGTTAGTTAGAGTTAGCTGAATCGGATAGGGTTAGTTAGTAAGTTAGCGTTAGCTGAATTGGATAGGGTTAGTTAGAGTTAGCTGAATTAGATAGGGTTAGTTAGTTAGAGTTAGCTGGATTAGATAGCGTTAGTTAGAGTTAGCTGAATTAGATAGGGTCAGATAGTTAGAGTTGGCTGAATTAGGTAGGGTTAGTTAGTTAAATTAGCTGGATTAGATAGGGTTAGTTAGTTAGTTAGAGTTAGCTGAATTAGATAGGGTTAGTTAGTTAGAGTTGGCTGAATTAGATAGGGTTAGTTAGTTAGAGTTGGCTGGATTAGATAGGGTTAGTTAGTTAGTTAGAGTTGGCTGAATTAGATAGGGTTAGTTAGTTAGTTAGTTAGAGTTGGCTGAATTAGATAGGGTTAGTTAGTTAGCTGAGTTAGATCCTGGTTCCATCCTGGTTCCCCCCTTGGTGTCAGACCCAGCTAGCGTTCAGACCCAGCATGGCGGCGTGGTGATAAGGCGCTCCTCTCTCCAGGGGGGTGGGCTTCAGCTTCCTGTTCTCCTGGCTGCTCATGGGGGTCGTCACCGCCGCCTTCCTGGTTGGGGGGAACCTGGAGAAGCTGCTCTGTGAGCCCTACCACAGCAAGGAGCTCTTCAAGGTGTGTAGCAGCTCACCCCGCCTCCCCTGGTCGGACCCCCCCTGGTCTAACCTCAGGGGGGGTCTGAGGGGGTCTGGGGGGGTGTCTGGGGGGTAGGGTCTGGGGGGTCTGGGGGGTAGGGGTCTGGGGGGTAGGGTCTGAGGGGTCGGGGGGGGTCTGGGGGGTCTAGGGGTAGGGGTCTGGGGGGTAGGGTCTGAGGGGTCTGGGGGGGTCTGGGGGGTAGGGTCTGAGTGGTCTGGGGGGTAGGGTCTGGGGGGTCTAGGGGGTAGGGTCTGGGGGGTCTAGGGGTAGGGTCTTGGTGCAGCAGGTCTGACCTGTTGTGGTCCTCAGCTCCTGGACACGCCCCACATGGTGGACCCCCAGTGGAGGAACTTCATCCCCGGGTTCCTGTACAACGACTCGGACCTGGACCTCACCGTGGAGAACCTGTACAGGTAGGAGGACCGCCGACCCCGACCCCCCAGACCATCCCGACCCCCAAGACCCCCCAGACCCCCAAGACCCCCAAGACCCCCAAGACCACCCCGACCCCCAAGACCCCCAAGACCACCCAGACCACGGCTCAGGAGCTAATGCTAAGTGTGTGTGTGCGTGCGGTATGTGGTGTATGGTGTGTGTTTGTGTGTGTGTGTGTGCGGTGTGTGGTGTGTGTGGTGTGTGTATGTGTGCGGTGTGTGTGTGTGTGTGTGTGCGGTCTGTGTGTGTGTGTGCGGTGTGTGTGTGCGTTGCAGTAACTGTAAGGAGAACAGGGGTATCTACTCCGCCGGGCGTCTGGATAAGATCTTCAACATCACAGCGTTCCTCAACACAACCCTGGTCAGTCTCCTCCACCCTTCACTGACCGCCCCCACCCTCACCCCCACCCACAGCCCCCACCCACAGCCCCCACCCACAGCCTCCACCCGCAGCCCCCACCCACAGCCTCCACCCGCAGCCCCCACCCACAGCCCCCACCCACAG